>NC_071342.1:6400000-6700000 GCF_027744825.2 Synchiropus splendidus
CCGAGAGTTGTCGTGGATCATCTCTATAAACTCTTCAAAAGGAGGCCCAGGTCGGTCACCAGCCGATCATTAAAGCCCCTCGGTGATACTGACCATGCGTTATCTGGCTCCGCAGGGTTCAGAAATTAAGGACTGAAAACAGCTCCAAACCTTTTAAAGAGCAAACTCCGTGTGCGTCTCAAGGTCCGGATGCTTTTGACAAAATGCTGAAGGCAATGGAGGAGCTGGACGCGAAAGAAAATATGCCCGAGGGCTTGAACCCGTCAGTGTGGGAGAGATTTTGTCACGTGCGCAGAGCGAAAGCAGCCAGTGAGCAGAAGGTAACTTGAGGACAAAGACAGTTCAATACTGGAAATTCCAAGGAAAAGGCTTCATTAGCCAGTGAAACCGCAGCAGACACAGAAGCCTTTTAGTCCAACTAGCTACTGTGTCTCAGTGAAACCAAGTCACTCACGTTTTGTTTCACTTTGAATTTTGAATTATATATCTTGGCAGGTCAGAGTAAATGCTCTCACTATGGCTGAGATGCAGGCATTCCTGCAAAGGAGGAATGAAGAAAATATGGCAGCTGAGCAACAAATCCAAACTCTTAACCGTGAACTTGAAAGGTAACGGTGCTTCCTGTTGTTTTGGTTTTCAATTTTCACTCATTTCCCAGTAAAATGTCAGCATTAACATCAGAAAATAGGGAAAGTATGTGGAGAAAAATCACGGTATCCAGTGTTCAAGTCAATGAAGGCAAAGAGATAAAAGGGAACATTACTTTGAACAACACATACTCATTTTAAACAGTCGAGAATGTTCGGTGTAGAATAATAATGTATTGTCATCAGATCTAAACTAAATTAATGAAAGAATTAAGTCAAGTTTTGAACAGTTATGTGGAAGCTATAAAGATTTTAAGTTGCAAAAAAGTCCAATAAACACTGTAATGGTTAACTTTTGAAACACGACCCTGTTTTGTCACTAAAGTAATAAGAACCATTTTATTACATTTTACATATTACAAAGTATCAGTATTGTTTGGATGCGATTAATCTAAAATGTATTTTTTCTTCAAGTTCACTAAAGACGAGAAACATGCTCCAGATGGACACCATGGTGCAGGCCTTACTGAAACAGGGCCAGGTGGAGGTCCCCATCACAGATCTGGCCCCGGACTACAGTGGCGCTGTGCTTCTCCACCGGAGTGTTGTGGAGGACCTCAACAGAACCATCCAGGTCGGCTCCCATCACTGCATATCATGCAAACTCAAGCTTCACCACTGTCCTGTAAACAAATGTTACTTTGAGGAGTCTTTGAACTCTGTGACAACATTTTAAAATTGCGACTGTGGAGGTCAGCTGTCAAGCCAAAAGAAAGATGGGACGGAAACAGAGCCCTGATGTGATGGAAAAACTTCACCAGTAACCAAAAAATTGTCAAATGAATCATAGATATTTAGGATCAAATGGACTTATATCGTTTTTCTCTGACCTCATGGGGCCTGCATAAATGCAGTCCAAGGGCCGAATGTGGCCCCCGGGCAGCACTTTGCCCAGGTGTGCTTTACATAGTTTATCTCTCATCCAACATTGTGTTCAGTGGTCTGAGTCAAGTGTACCTGTGTTACTGCATGAACAGGCACTAGGTGAACAAAAAATTGCCACCATGGAGGAAACTAAAGAACTGCGTAAAGGCCTGATCCAAATGGAGTGGGAAAACAAGAAGCGGAGAATGCAGATAGAAGATCTGAAGATCAAGGCCAGGGATATCCAGATGTTGCGCCTCACTGAGGATCAGAAAGAGGTGAATCGGTGGTCGTCACTTGTAACCCATTTCTTGTCGCAGTTGTGTGGCCCAGTCTCACCTTTGCATGCACAGACCTGACATCTGTTTTCGTGTTAGTGTAGAGCTTACCCACATTTCAAGGTCATAAGTTGCAGGTATTTCAGTTTGGCTGCTTCTGGTGTTTTGCAGGCAGATAATTGAAGCCAGAGTTGAACTCAAAACCTGATGTTATCATAACTGCACCCGCATTTAAGTTAAAGTTCAAAACTTTTGTCGACAACTTTGACTCTGATTTTCATTTGTCATTTCTCCTGTTAAATAATACAATGCAGTTCCAAATCCAAAATAGCTGTCTTCATCTTCAGAACTTCTGCAACACTCTGAACTGCCGTTTTGGATTTTTTTGCATGGAGTTCAAGCGTGGTTGAACACAGTTTCCAGGTATTGTTCAGACTCCTCCTGGCAGAGGAAAATACATGGGCAGATCCAGTCTGAGGATCAAGTCCTTAAGATATTAACTGGTGCTTTTGGTTAAAGTCACATTAGAATTTCTGTACAGGAGGTCAACATTTCATGAAAGTAAAATTCACATCATGCCAACAATAAAATACTGAACTGATGTTCAAACCGCCTGCTTGTGATAAGAGGTATGTTTGATCCCACACTGAACTGGTAGAAACTCACGTGCACGTTCACATCTTTCTGGGGCACAGATGTTTCTTGAGCAAATGATATGCTATAATTCACACGTGGAATTTGTGTGAGTGGGTTTTTTACACTTGCACTGTTATTCTGTCAGGAGGATACTCGGGCACTCGGCAATCAAAAGAAAAACATATCAACAGGGGAAAAAAAGACTGTCACAGCACATGGCATGTATGAACCAGCTAAAATCTTCCAATGATCTTCTTCCCTTCTGTCTCCAGTATCTCAACAAAATCGACCGTGACAGTCGAGTGTCCAAGCAAGTGTCCACGCTGAAGAAGACCATAGAGTTCCACAAGAAGGTGATCAAACAAGAATCCAAGTTCACCTCAGAAGCTTTACTTCATGGTGTTGTTTTGCTTACTTTTCAGGCTCATTTTAAAGCCATCGAGAAGCACAGGTTGAAAATCAAGCAGCTCAAGTCTCAAGCAGGAAAGAAAGCTGAGGAGAACGCAGAGCTGGATCAGCAGATACAAGGCATGGAGGTGACAGTGTCGGAGCTGAGGCACATCTGGGAAGCTACAGGTAATAAAACATTTCAAAAGTCACAGTGAAGTTTCAAAATCTGTCGGCTGTATGGATCAAATTAATTCTTTTTTTTTTAGTGTTTCAAAGTTTTGCTTTTGTTTTCTACTTCTTTCCCACCTATGCTATCTGTTACTAACTAGGTCTAATCTGACAGTTTCCCTCATTGCATATTTTTCCAGCCTTTTTGGAAGCTCATTCTACTAAAAGACCAGCGATCAAGGCAACTGGCAAAGGGAATATGTGAAATTCAGACGGTGGAATTGCATCTCACTTGAATAACAAATATTTATTGATAATATTCTTTAACTGTAAATTCAACATGAAACTTGAAGTATCAATAAAACTGACAAACATAAAACGATGTGTTTGGATTTTCTTTTTTCCCCTGTAAACCCTGAAGCAAGGGGAAGCGGGGGGCAAGCTACGAGGTAAAGTCCTCCAGTGCTCTGTCAAAGTGCAGAATGTTGTCGTCCAAACCGAAGAGGTCTATGAGGTCAGCCAGCCCTGGCTTCTGTCCACTGACCGGGATGTACGACTGCAGCTCCAGCAGGGCAGCCTGTGCACATCTCCGCCACTTGTCGATTAAGGTTTGGAGCTGTGTTAAGTCATTCTACAGAGAAAGAAGAAGGGGGTTTTAGCTTTAAAACGTTTCACTTCGTCAGCATTTTCACTTCAAATACCTTTGATCTGTACATTTTAACCATCTTGAGTCTGCGCAGAGTCTCCGTCTTTTCCCGGACCTCCCGGCGGAGCTGCTCTCGCTGTTGAGTAAAATGTTTGGAGTCTCCTCCAACCAACTGGTCATTGCTTGACTGTGCTACATTGCTATTTGCATCAACAATCGAGGGGATGAGTGAAGACTTCTGGCCAGTCTCCTGTGAGACGTGTTGCCCGTCTTCTTCATCAACACAAAGACGCTTGGCGATAGAGGAGGGCGCGTTGAAAGAACGTCTGGTTCTCTTCAGTCTCTCTTTTAATGAGGCACTCAGCTGCAAAACATTGGACGCATGTTCAACAAGTATGTCATAAACATCAATTCATGTGAGGCAAACAGTTACCTGGTCTTTGGGTTCACATGGTGAGGCAGACTTGAGTTTGGAGTTCGGCGTAACCTCCATTATTGACTTCACTAAGCTTGACGTTTAAAGCTACGGCGATGAAATGCACCACTACTAAACACACACACGTATTGTCACGTTACGGTCTTAGAAAGCTGTACGGTTTCACAGTATATAAGACATTTTATCAAGAAAACGTATCGTGCCTGAGACCGCTCTGTTTTTCCGCATTTGCTGACTCAAGAACCCCTCCACCATCTGTGATTGGTCGAATTGCAGTGACGTTGAAACAGTAGAGCATCATGGGAGTTGCTGTTTTTACAACCACAATCCGTTAAAACTCAGAACAAGTTGTTTTTAATGAGTAATTGTTTCTCATGCTATATTCAGTTTGCGACGCCTGTCCGCAATGTGTTTATGATTTAGTGATATTTATGAATAAGAATAAAATGAACCTAATGAAATCATGTTTTAAAAATAATCCCAGGCGTTTTTCGCGATTTTTATTATTTTAATGATTTTCTAATAACTTTTATTTAATTGTTAAATTAAAACTATTAAATGAAATGAAAATGTTACATCTGTACGTACAGTAGATGAATGTCTCAGACCTATATCATTTTCAAACATGCAAACACACGTCCATTGAACAGGCATTATATTACCAATATAAATACAAGTGGTTCAAGGTTAAGTTACCAGACATACTTGTTCATAATCAATGACTGCCAACTAGTTTGGACCACTTTATTAATAGCCCTTAGTGAGTCATTATTTAAGGACATTCCCCCTACAGTCTGATGTATTGTGTTTGTTGATATCCAGTTTCAGTCACAGTCTCATGTTTGTCCAGCTGGGGAACTGTTGCCAGGGTTGAGTCATATCGGGAAGCTGACTCACTTCAGTCTAAGCATTTATTTTTAAACTGAAAAATTGGGAAGACAGTCCCGTGGCTGGTGCTGATATGACACATTATAAATGCTCACAAAGGTACGAGCTGAAGCCGACTGCCGAGACATGATCTGGTGTGAGACTGATATTACACACCCAAGCAGCGATTGTGCTGGCGGGGGGTTGAAACGTAATTACCGTAATACATGTGAGTCAGCAATCCTTCTTTTGCTTTAATTGCTAACACTGTGATCCCCCTAATGTCTCAGGTATCCACTTTTAAAAACAGCTGAGCTTATGAGGGCGTGAGCGCTCCGGCCACACACAAAGGTTTCTCCTGTTCTGTCCTCTGAGATTCCAGCTGAACAGATGTGAGATGCCCATGCAGCTTTGGCCACGTTTCAATATGGCACTGCTTCAAAAATTCCAAAGTTTTATGGTCAAGGTGTCAAGTTATTTTTCCAACCGTATGGCTCCCACTTTGAAACACCCCAAACAATAAATACTGTACAGCTCTACTTTCCTTTAACGGTGCCACAGAGCTGTTACAGGCCGCCTTATAAGACCTTTAAGAGCATTTTTACAATCAGAATTCCTTCTTGCGAAGCCTTTATTTTCACGATGGAAAAACCAAAAGGTGTGGAGGTGATACATCTGTCCGAGGGCTTTAGCACAACTCCATGTTTGGAATTATTGTTTGGAGTGTTACATTACATGCGGATACCTTCAATTTGGTGAATGTTTTTTTTTTTATAATTCTGATCACTGCCACATGGACAGTTACTGTACAGTATGTTGTGTATCTAAAATATTCCCCTTAGTTTATGTATTCAGTGACTGAGAACAGAATGCAAAAATATATCCTGGGGCTATATAATGCATAAATCACTGCAGAGATGACGGTAAATAAAAAACAGGAAATGACTGCAAGAAGATATCTGTCTGTCTGTCTGTCCGTCCGTCTGTACATCTATCCATCCATGTGCTTAATCCTTTTGCTGACGGCTTCAGTTTGTCAAGCCGACCTTCATCCAATCTCTATGAAGCTGCATGTGTAGGAGTTAAGATAATGAGATGGTTTCAAATCTCTTGTTCAGACCCATCTCTCAGGACTTATCTGTGGGAACGACATTCATAACTGTGCTGGGAAAAGCCTGGAAAGCTTATTCACTCTTTGCACATGGATGTGAGGGGAGGGGAGGTACTTCTTCGCTTTCCTCGCAGCCATTTGCTTTCGATCATTCTGGCAGATCGGAGTCATGAGTCACAGCGGGTGGGTGGATGTCTTGGCTGGGTGTGGTGGGTGAGGGATCGGAGTGCCACTTATGCCTGCCAGACACTGAATAAAAGCGTCTAATTTGGTTAAATACGGCATCATAACAAATGGCTGAAGTGCCAGGCTGATTGTCAGCATTGTGCAACAGTCACAGACGAACGGCTCTCTTCAGGGCCAGTGGGGGTCTGAAGGATGGTTTGCAATATGTCTAAAATGTTCTGCTTAGAAACACCCACGTATAAAGGTGACATGTAGGGAAGATGATGTATTATAAGAAAGCGAGTTAGATAAACATTAGATAAACAGATTTTTTCAAAGCCTCACAGTGGTGATCTCAGGCAGGTATGTCCTAACTTTTTCCTCTGAGGGCCAAATTGGATGAGATGCAAATGTGTGGGGGGCGAATACACCACCTGACATAGTTTAACCATATAGAGTACATGGTGTTTAACATTAAAACAAGTGAAGAGGAAGTTCATTTAACATCACTGTCAAGTTCAAAACCAAAGAAGAGTGTATTATGCCAACAATTATCTATCATTTTCTTGGGTTTGAACTCACTCATTTTGACTTATTAGTAACAGATTTCTTTCTTTGCTTTCTTTTGCAAGGACTGGGTGCATCACATTATGCAATGTGAAATCATAAAAAAACAGGAGACTAAATGAGATTGTGCCGATGGATGGAAAGTGTAAATAAACTTCAGGACTGAAGTACAAAAATGTTTTCAATTAAAATGTGTTTATATTGCCCCCTGATCCAGGGGCTTGGCCCAAAGTGAGGGGACAGATGTGAAGGTGGTTCACATCTGGTGTTGTGAAGGAGAACCAGCGTCGCCCTGTCAAAGCATGGACGTCAACATCTCCCCAAACGCAGAGGTGAGTCACGTTTTTACATTCATTACGTACATGTTGGCTTGCGGTCATAATTGTCGAGCACATGCTTGTATATTTCGTGTAATTGAACGAATGCTCACAGCTATATATGTTTCCTTTCCAAACTAATAATCTGCCGTTGAAAAATGCCCTGTGACACAAAGTTGGACGCAGCCTTCCTGAGCCTCTGCCAAGAGACCAGGGATGAAGAGAGGAGACATATCTGTCCACATGACTGCATTACACTCAACGGGTTCTCACACTTCACTCTGTGCTCTTGAGCATAATGGGAAAGTTAGTCGTTACAAACTATGTTCCTGGACAAACATACACACAGCAGTAAAATTATGTAATTTGATATGAGCTTACATCCACTTATGCAAATGAAAATAGTAGTGACAAACTTCTATATGTGTGATACAACCTCAGCAGGCCCTCTCTAGTCACACCTGTCAGTCATCTCCACCCATTCCATGGCTGCGCTCTCTTCTTTGCCTCCCTGGATGAGTGACCTGAGTAACTACCTTTTCTTTTCCCGATATCTTCATTCTTCCTCCCACGTCCTTCTTCCTAACTTAATTGTTTACAGTGGCACCTTGGTTTTCAAACGTCTCGGAATTTGAACAAATCAGAGTTCAAACAAAAATTTAGAGATTTTTTTGCTTCGGATTTCGAACGAAAATGCAGAACTCGAACGCCCCCGAAAAAAGCAGGAAAAAACCTAACGTGTACGGACCGACCAGCTGACCCACGACGCACTTTGTTATTGTGTATAACGCAGCCTCTGTATGCAGACGTGTCCCGTTAGCTACATTTACTGACTGTTTTTTCTTCATATTGAGGTGTAAAACCTTTTCTGTCTCCACACTGGACCGTGGTAGAGTGTCACAGGGGAGGTGCTCGGACAGGGATGAGGCGAGTCTCGGACAGAGCGTTACTTGTTTCATGACTTTGTCACATTCAGAGCTGGACACGCACCGGGCACCTCTTCACTTCTGGAGAGACGTCACTCACTCAGCAACCCCTCCCACATGCAGCGGCCACACACATAGAGGAACAGCGCACCTGCAGCAGACACTCTACATTCACTCCTACAAAAGCCTATTTTAAGGCTTGGAACGCATTGTTTCTTTTTCCAGTCATTGTTATGGGAAAAATTGATTCAGATTTCGAACCATTCGCTTCTCGAACGGCTGTCTGGAACAGATTGTGGTCAAGAACCGAGGTTCCACTGTACTTCCATGAGAAGAAGCAGAAGCTGGTGCTGATCACCCAGTCCGATCATAGTCAAGCTAAATGGTTATACATGAGCTATGAAGCGCATTAACCTGGAAGCGTAGTGCAACACATTTCTCTACCATGGTTGGGTTAAGCTATTTACATGCATTTTAAAAGTCTGATCTTACCCGGACTAGTCCGGTTCTCTGGGGCACCATGTGACCGTGGCCCATGGTAGGCAACAAAGATAATTATGGAGGCGAGATATTGAATATATTTAAAAACTAGAAAATTATATTCAAAATAAATAAATAAATAAAATGAAATAAAAACAAAAAAGTAACGTTTGCATTTGCAAAAATAGTGGTTGTTCAGAAGCCCTGATTTACTGTTCCATTCAAAACCGTCTCACTATTGGCCGTTTTGAAAAATACCTCATAAAAATCAAGAAGCCGGAGAGGTGAAAGGTGACTGTGAACTCCAGATGTGTTCCAACTGCACATTAAAAAACGGCAGCCAGAACTGAAACGGAGTCCAAACAAAAGAAACTCCTCCTCGAACAGCCCAGCACTTCCCAAAACTTTGCATCGACTCCAGCAGCGGACGGGCGGGAGGAGCTCATCCCACCTCTGTCTGCAGGGCGACTCTCTCCTACACATGATCCGTTCCCGCAGGCTGCGGGTTTTGAGTCTCCGGCTGGTCTTTTAGCTTCGTCTCCTCCACCTGTCTGCCAAGTTCCGGTGCTGATGGGTGCGGCTCGGACCGATGCCCACATCGCTGCCTTGACTTGCTGCGAAAAGTTGAGCGAAACGGCACAATAGGAGCGACGGCTTTGGGGAATCCCACCGCGGAGCGTCATTTGAACGCATCACTCTCCCCTGCGGACGGATAACTTCTGTCCATCTTGTTGGGATCAAACTTCAGGTCGTCTTTCAAAAGGTATGGATTTTATGAAAGGCAAAATGTATACTGAAACTTTGCCCATGTGATATTTGATCACACTCTATTACACACTTTATTTTTGCGATTAGGTGCGCTTAGTTAAAGGGAAAGAACTCAGTTATATATTCCCAAATTCAGTGTCTTAATTCTGCTGCTATTATAAAGTCACCGTGTGGCAGAGATGTGTGGGTAGTTTTACATGCTGGGCTATTTACAACTCTCTAAATATACTGCGGGACCTGACCTCGCTGTCTGCTTTAGGTGACATCAGGCTTTTAAGTTATTTTTACTTTTCAGATCAGAAACATCTGGTCAAAATCCAACTTTCTGTTGGGATTCGTTTGAGACAAACCTCTAGATAAAAAGTGATATCCAATGTCTGGTCCGAAGGGTGTGGTGAGAGGATGATGTTGAAGAGCTTTGTTGTGACTGTCTTTGCCCTTTTGTTCCCACGAGGAGCCCAAGTCTATTGATATGAGCTGCTTGGATCATAATGCTTCTGGTAGCTACAGGGCTTTTTATGTGGTTTTGAGTTCATCCAGGAAACACGTGGCTGCACAATTTACGGCCCAAACAGGTATAAAAGGAACATTTGTTACATTTAAAATACTGCACAGCGTTTGTCGAGCATAGACTTAACTATTGGATGCTTTATTAGCATATAAAACAACTTTTACTTTTGCTTAAGTATTACATTTATCAATAAATAAAAGAGTTTTTTTTGTTAGCAAATTGGGCTGATTGGCGCCAACCTTGTTTGCACCTATGCTAGCATAGCCACCAATGAGTTACAATAAAGCCTGCTTGGCGATTGCAAAATTGAATATCAACAAGTAGCAAGTTTCCGAATGTTAACTGTAAAAATGTATCGCCACCTTTTCAAGATTGAGTTGCTAATCTTGCGTCATTGCCACACAAGGCATTTAAAATTGCAACATTCTGACATAGAAATTCATCTTATATTTAAAAAACCTGGTTTCAGAAAATATAAAAAAAATTAAATATTCTGGTGTAAATTTGAAATAGAGGAACTTCTTGAGCACATGTTTCTGTGGCAACAAAGTGAATAGCAATTCTAATTTTGCTTGAAATAAGGTGTTTATAAACAAGCAAAAATACATTGACACAATTTTGTTCTCTAAATATCACGCAGTTCTGCACTGTTTTAAACCCTGGTGGCTGCAAAAATAAACAGATTTCTAAATAAGTCTCCCCCGTCCTCTGCTTGCACCACCTCTTTCTCACCTATAAAATTTCACAACAGCCCAAATAATTTTATTGACTTATAAATAGGTTGTTGTTTATCTATAAAAGACATTTCAATCATGAATGTTGTGCTGCTCTGTGTCTTTAACTTGGTTTTCTGTGTTGTGTTCCTGCATTTCTCCGTTCAAGGAAATTCATTAAATAAGGTCATGAGACTGATGTTTTTTTCAGCTTTGGTATGAAAATGAGAGTAAACAAGAGGGCTACAGTGCTGTAATGTTGTCGTCAGTGTTGTAGTCTTGTGTTTGAGCAGCGATCTGAAAGGAGATATCTATATACAGATCAGCTGTTCATCATCATCTCAGCAGATAAGATGGTATGGACCAGTTAACAAGAGAGATGGACTTCTCACAAACCTTCTCAGAGCAAAAGGGTGAGGCCTCTATGTGCGTCTGTGTGTTTTTGTAAATGCTAACCCACGTTTTGTTCACTGTGACTCACCGACGCATGGAGGAAGTTCTAATTCACTATTTCATGTCTGACTCCTGAAATGGGCTCCTGAAAAGCAAAACATAATCATCTTCATGCTCAGTTTGATCTATCTGTGGGCACTTTCCGTGACACATGTTGGCATCATAGTGCGGCGATCTGAAGTGGTCAGCTACTAGAACATCAACAAACTAAGAAGATATAACTAAACATACAATCTCTTTTTTTTTTGGTGTGTGCTTGACTCTCCACAGGGGGTTTCTCACTCACTAATGACACAGCGTGCCTTGACCAGTCTGCGCTTCTATTTCTGTATAGAATCTCTGAGGTTTACTTCCAGGTGTCACCACAAGTCATCTCCTAGTTTTAACACCATCTGCCAAATCTGAATTTAACTCAAGTGATTCAGCGGTAGCGGCGGGATGGCGGGGTCTGTATGTCAACTTTGACAGTGTGGAATCTTTGGCTCAATTTATGTGGGAGCTGGTCCAACATGGAGGAGCAATAACCTCAGAAACATGTCCGCCCCTTTAGTGTCAGTCCTCCGAGTCCTTAAAAGTATTCATGGAGGGCAAGACACGGGGGAGTCGACCATTCTTACTGAGAACTGGATAATGACCTGCTCTTGAGTCAAGGAAAGCTGTGATGAGTCGATCAGCAAAAATGCATCACGTAGTTGTAATTTGTACGCACTGAATCCTAATGTGATTATACTGAATGACTTAGTTTTTAAAAAATCTAGTGGCCCCATGTTGTTGCATTCGGTGTTGAGGCTGTGTCAAGTTCAAGTCGCTGGACAATTTTGCCAAATATTTTGGGGTGTTGTCACATGACGTCTTGTTCAGATACTGCTGCTTTATTTAGAAGGAAGGCTTGAGAAGTGTGAGTCTGGAACTTTGATCAGACTCTTCATTTATCATGCTGTTGTGTTGCTCTATCAAGAGGAAGAAGGTACTGTTGCTAAAATCATTTTGAGACGCCTCACACGTCTTATGTGTGTAGCCCATGGACTTAACTAGTCACTCGCCACAGTCCATCCGCCAACCATGATTGAGTGATCATAGCAACATGTTCCTGAGCCAGAATAGATGTCTTGGCATCCCTTCCTCTGAGCTGCTTGAGAGGAGGATCCGACTAATCACTGGCAGGTTTGCTCTGAATCTCTGCGGGGCATTAAAGCGTCTAATAATCCAGAAAGGTCAAACTGTGCACTTAAAAGTCCCTTGGTAAAATGGAAGGCCTTTAAATAGACTGAGCTTGAATTCTTCTGTAGGATAGACACCATCCAGAGGGTATTTTAACAACCTGGCAACCCTGCCGGTCTGCTATCTAATCATTTATACTGATATGTATTTCTTTGATATTCAGCGCAGACTGTGTAAGTCAAGGATTCACTCAAATCCCCGCCATAGCTGTCACTCACCACTCCATTCAGCGGCTGCTGGCCAGCGTTAGCTGGAGTGATATGACACGCACACTTGCTGGTTGATAAATCCCTCTATCACCCAGCTGCCGATTAATGATTTCCCTTTTGTGGGCCATCAGTTGTGACGGAGACGAGAACATCGTCTTCAGGAAGACTGGCTTCTCTACCGCCGAGTGAGTGTGATGCAGCGACCAACCACAATGCAGTAATTATAGCCCCGCGATGGCGGAGAAAGCATGAGTAACAACTTCTGTTTGTTTTGTCTTGTGTGTCTTCTGGTTGCTAGAGGGAACTGCCGGATCAAATCACAGGAATATGTCCAGTGGTGCTGGAGGGCTGGGCCAGGAGAAGAATGTCTTAACCCAGAGCAGCGGTGGAACTTACTTCTCCTCATGTGAGGGCTACTTTCCACTCAGTGCTCAGCACATCTGCTGAGCTTCAGATTCCTCATGTTCGAAATCAGCTCCACTCTCTATAAGAAACCAAGCTGGACGGTGGGAAAAACAAGTGTTAGATCAGTAGAATTATTATTTTACCTGTTCATGAAACAAGTCATTTGAAAGACAATTTGTATTTTTAGATGAGTGAGGAGAAACAAGACAACACAGCAATGATTTTACACTCACCATACAGGCGTGATAAAAGCTACAAAACCTCTACCCCTGCAGAGGACAGAAGTCCTGGTAGCATCTTTCTGAACCTGAAGCTGCCCCTCCCTTTATAGTGGGATGTCACTTAGTAGTCACCAGAAAGTGAAGTTACCAAGTGAAAATGAGCTGGTTTATCATTAGCCAACAGTAGATAATGACAGTAATAAATCAGACTTCATCTGTGAGTCAGCAACTGGGAAGGAATCACATGTACAAATTATTATTATTTTTTCATTTTTAGTAGTTTTGACATAGGTGTAAAGTGTAAACATTTAAAGTTGGCAAGGAAATTATTGTGTTGTCATTTCACATTGTCACCGTGAGCAGGTTGTGGGTTTGAATCTTCTTCTTCAAACATTTCTTAATAGTCCCCTACTAAGGTGTCTGTCGCACCTGTGAATTCCAATTTCTTAGCTCTGCTTTTGCTCTATATAGCTGGGATTTGCTCAGCCATATTCCCATCCTGTATTTACTTTTTATTTCATTTCATTCATCAAAATACAAAATACAAGCACAGTGCTTTAACTCTTCAGTCTTGACTATGGGTTCTCTTTGTCACACTGTACAGTAAAGTAAAGTGATTTGTCTTTTCGAGCTCCAAAACAATCATCAAAATAAATAAACTTAACTGTTACAAATAAAAGTGAATCAAAATGAGTGAACCTAAAAGTAAAAATAGGAAAGACTGACGTGCATTTCATGTAAAAAAAAAGTGAAGCAAAGCTCAAATAAAATTAAAACTATTTTGATTATAATTTTATTATGATATTAACACCTGATTATCTTTCAATTTAACCATCACCTCACCAGAGCTGGAGAGGCAGGGTTAAAGCACCAACATGTCTGTCCTGTTTTCGGACCAGCTGATGGTTATTATTGTGTTTTGCTCTCACTCTATCAAAGCCTCTTTGTTCACCAGTCAGTCTCTGCAGCGTCTTTTTCTTGTTGCTTTGAAATTCAAACAGAGAGGTAGACACATAAACCCTGAGGTTTTTGGCTCCAGCAGACCCACACACCCTCATTGTTGTCTTTGATAGCAGTTTGAAAGTGTTTTTGGACAGGAAAGGGACAAAAAATGTTGTTTTCCAGCTTCTGTAGGTGTGAACACCAGCAGCTACAGCTCCTCCTCTGGCGTTTATCTTGGCGGGGACTCGTCAGGAGGGGGCGATGGCGGGGGCAGCTACTTGGATGCAGAGGGGTATGGAAGTGGAAGTGGAGGTGGCGGCAGCAGCGGCTATATCGCGAGCTCGGTGACCAAGGTCAAGTCCAGCTCTTCGGGCGGCGCCCGGCGAACTCAGGCCGCCAGCTCATCGGGTGGCCTGTCGCCTGGATTCCGTGACAGGAAGCAGATATCCAGCCGCTCCGGAGGCTACGATGGTGAGCTCATAACTGCAACCTGTTGGCATGGGCCAGGAACTGAAGGTACCAGGCTGCTGTTTATACTCCTGCGCTGCCATTGTGTTCTCTTCTTTCCAGGGAGTTCCAGCGCCAATTCCTCCCCAGAATTCTCACGCAAAGATTACGGAAACTATTGTAGGGCTAAAATTTATTGCATTATTCACGTTCTGCCCAATAAGAAAACCCTGAATCTCATTGTGTGTGTGTGTGTGCACGTGTTTCCCCTTGTCTTTGTCTGTTTCCTCTCAGGCTCCAGCAGCACCAGAGGGCGGAGCGAGAGCAGAGGTATCCACTCAGTTCCCCCCTCAGTCTTTGGTGTATGGCTTTGGAAACAGCTTATCATTTATTGAATCATCATCGCCTTGATTTCTTTTTCAGACAGTGAGATCCGAGTGCGGCTGCAAAGTGCCTCCCCTTCAGCTTCCAGATGTAAGACCACTGCTTGTTACGCAATCCCCTCATAAAGTAACAAAGGCAGGTTTATAGGAGTTTGCTGCTGCAGGATTGGGGGAACGCAGAGCACACTGTCTATTTCAAATACAAACATATTCCTTCTTTTCTCAGCCTGTCACGTGACCGTTTACATCCTAATCTGAAACATGTGTGCAGCTTCCCGGAGAGAAACAAGGTTTAGTCAGAACATGGTCGATCAGTGGTCGGTTTGCACCGAGACAAAAAAAGTCCTGGTGCACTTTTGTGGTGGCAGAAATGAGTCACTGTTGTTGGCCCAAGTTTTCTGTAGGTTTCAGTTGACTCTCAGATTGCGCCCCCTGCTGAACAAATCGAGTAACTCACGTCCACTCAGTTGTCTAAAGAAGCATGTTCAATTATAGCTGCTACGACCACATCCGAGGCAGTTTGGGGATCAGAGTCTTCCTCATGGACGACACAACAGAGCTCGGCAGGTATTGGGGAATTCGAGCTGCTGCTGTACGATCGCAAGTGCAACCCCTTACTAAACATGCTAAGCGCATCGTCACATGGCAACTGTTTTTGTTTCCAGGGAGAAAAGTCCCACATCCCTCCATAATCCCGACATGACTGGGGTGTCAGGTTGCCAAGGTTATAAAAAGATAGAGGATTATATAACCTCTTCGAAGACTTCTCTGACAAGTGCTTCGACCAAAACTATATGTGGAAATTGTTCTTGAGTTAAAGATAAATAATATCTAAAAATCATATTTCACTGAGTCAATCGCCCGTGTTTTCTATTATAAGGTAAATGAAGATAATAATAATAATAACAACAATAATAATAATAATAACAGTAATAATAATAATAGCATCATAAAAATGTCCTCTGTAAGGATAACACTTACAAATGTCACTAACATCACCTGACTTTCAATATTGCATGTATTACTGATGAACATACTTTTATTAAAGAGCAGCAGTGGTTGTTTTCAAAGTACTGCTGAGCACATTTAATCCCACCTTTGCTGGGCGTCAGATTACAGAGTTTAACAAAGGATTGGGTACGTCAAGTGAAAACAGCAGCTGAGATAATAAGACGAGTTAAATATAAGAACCGTGTAAACAAAGGTGGGCTGTGAAAATGTTTCATCATCTCCGGATAAGCCTCTTGAGACTGAGCTTCTGTGTACGGAAGAGGATTAGAGCCAGTGAAGAAAAAAAATGTGAGTCAGAGTCAGAATTCTCACGTTAAAGTCAAAAATCTGAAAAAAAAGTCAGAATTCTCACTTTAAATTAAAGTCAAAATTCTGAGGAAAAAGTAGAATTCTGCCTTTTTTTTTTCTTCATTGGCCCTAATCATCTTCCATATTAGTGGGCCTTTATTAAAAAAATAAAAAATGATAATTGAACAAAGTCAACCATGAAAAATACATCACCTATTCTTGTGGTAGGAAAATTGACTCGTGAAGTCATAAATGTAGATTTAAAGAAGGAAAAACAAAGCTTCACTGTCTTACACAGTTATTGATGATGATTTATACCACTCTGACTGAGATTCAGTGTTTCTTGTCATGTATTTGACTCAAGGATCTATTAAATATGTAGTGGATGGATGGATATAGAGAGCTGCTGTGGATACATTTAAAAATCGCTCTACACTGTCATCTGGTGTATGTCGTCAATCTCACATTAAACTTTGATGAACTCAAAGAATGTGCTTAAGCAATGCATTTTATTCAATTTGACTTTAATACAAGGTTTCTATCGGGCAGTTTGGAAACCAGCATTTTAATCTGAATGCGATAGAGCCTTGTGCAGCTACTTTCAAACAAATTGTGAACAGATAAAAAAGAACTAACTTAATGTGGAATTAATAAAAAATGATAAGATTCTACAACCTTAACTTTAAAGTATTTACATCCGAAAACTATTTTTTTCCTAATTTACTTTTAAAAAATATTGTTATTTTCTCAATTATTTTCATTTCTATTAATAGATGTTGACAATATTTGACACTATATTTTTAATCCTAAGTAGTATGCATAGATTTTTGGACTGAAGTCCATTGCACATAAAACTCACCCAACTTTTATGCCGTTGTTTATCCCAATATTAAAAGCTTTTTCTTTTTGCCGTGCATGAAAAGAGTGACAAGCGTTGTGGTGGCATTTGTGATGTTTGCCAATAGAATAATTAAGCTTCATGTATTGTTAGTAGCATATCTTATCTAGACGTTATTACTTCCAGAAGATGTTTTAAAGTTCTTAACACTTTTCAATTATGAACAAAGTTTGATACTAATAAGAAGCGATACATGCAGTTATATTTCTAATAAAGTGCACATGATGTAAGGCTCCTGCAGCTAACATGAAGTGACAACCGCATCAAGACTGAGTGAAAGGTCTCTCTTGTCTGCATGTTTTCCGTGTGCAGTGAGAAACTCGACGCCTCTTGAACTTGTCTTGGCCATGATATTTGAACCTCAAAACTTGACGCGGCCTGTACGGGAAGTAGCCTTTGACCTCGGCTGGAGGAGGAATGGAAGCATTGACGTTGGTTCTGTTCAGGGGCCGAGCTGGAAGATGTGAAGAAGCTTCTGAAAGGACGATCCAGCAGCGTCAGTCCGACTCGCTCTTCCGCTTCTATCTCGCTGCCTGTGCCAAAGAAGTCCAGCGTGGAACCCAAAACCATCTCCGTGGGCACTCAGTCAGGTAGTCATGTTACAGGCACACACACAGACACACATGCTGGACGTGCCCAGACTTTTTGTCTCCCCCTCTCCATGATATATGGGTCACCATGACATGAGTATTTCAGGCAAACTAACCCATAGTGCTTTACTTTGTTGAGTTCCTCTGAATCGTCCAGTGCCCAGCACATTCCAACGTCAGTCTGCATTGTGCAAGAATCTACACATCTGGCTGCACATCTGTTCAGTACTTGCAGTCCCAGATGTGGAAACGAATCATAGATCTTTTATATCACGCAGAGGGTTCGGTTTTTCTGCACCCAGGAAATGTGAGGAGTTATGTTCTCCTGCTGTGCGAATCAGATGTTTTATTCAGGGCTGGTTTGTATTCACCGTACCTTTTCATCTTGACCTCAATGCCAAACCAGTAGTTTAGGAATGAGTGTTTGATTTAATGGTGGGCCAACGCTAAGGATGCTTGATGAATATGCGTTTTCAGAGCGCAGTCGGTGGCGCTCTTGGTTTATAATAGGTGCAAAGTTTAATTAAAATAGTTGCCCAAAGCAAAGATTTTAGAGGAGAGAGTAACTTTTAGTGGGTTCTAAACATGAGGACACAGAAGCTTCATCTAGTGAAACTAGATCTAGGTAAACTATTATTAAAGATTTTTTAATACACTTTCTGAATGTATATAGAGCTCCAAACTATATGTTGCACTATGATCAAAAATACCGACCCACTCCACTCCACTTCCACTCAGAGCTTGTGCTCCATGTTGGTTCCTCTCTTTCACAGTGACGTCGTCGTTTGACAATGGAACCAGATCTGCCGGGTTCAACACCATCGACTCGTACGGCGTCTATGATAACACCGTGGGCCCTGCGCAGTTTGACAGCGGCAGCAAAAGCACCCAGTATGATGTCACCATTACATCAGTACAGCACGGCGTCAAGCCGGTCCAGTATGGCGGCAGCCTGAAAGCCGGGCAGTACAGTACCGGAGTGAGCTCCGGCCAGTTTGACAGTGGAGTCAGGTCTGGACAGTACAGCGCCAGTTTGGGATCCAGCCACTATGATATTGGGGCCAGGTCCGCACAGTTCGGCACTGCTTTGGGTTCGAGTCAGTATGATGTCAAATCCAGCCAGTATGACACTGGGGTGAAGTCAGGCCAGTATGGCGGCAGTCTGAAGATAGGGCAGTACAGCACTGGGGTGGGTTCTGGAGTCCAAGCTGCCAGTCTCAGGTCGGTCCAGGTGGATTCCTCCTCGCACGACGTTCTGCTTCCGAACTTCTCATGGTCCACGCTGCCGTCCAACTCAAACACCGTTGTGGCCGGCAACGCCAGCAGCAGCTACGCGTACCAGAGCGGCACCAACAACATGGGGACTTCACCGGTTCTCAGCCCGGCCTCGCCGCCCTCCCTGTCAGGTGAGCTGTGAACCGACATTTGGGCGAGTTAGCAAAATATCTCAAAAAATCATGGACGTATTTGGACAAAATCTCATGGAAACGTTGATAGAGATGATTCAATTTTGGTGGTGTTCATGGTTAACGTTTGGACCCATGAATGTGGAAATGGATTTGTCACTCTGTGGTGGTTCCAATTTCGCTAATGTTGTGCGAGCAAAAATGCCATTTACTGGGCTGATCAACAATATTTCAAATGCTAATGAATGGAATATTATAGCCGACATAAATTAGGACAATCATGTTGGGTACTTTTCTAGTTCAGGGAATCTGGAAAAACAAGGGCGTCTGGAAACAACAGCTAGCATCCTTGTTTTTTGCTACACAATATTTGTATTTTGCCTCCATTTTGTTGTTGTAAGCGACTCACAGCCAACACAAATTTCCTCCTTAAGTCTTGGGGAATGAGGAACTCCGTCATCCAGGAGAGGTTTAGACGCCTCCGTGGTGAGGGATTCTGGGCATATCAGATCAGGAGGAGGCCCTGAAAATAGGTGGTTTTGCAAGGAGCTCCTTCCAATTTGGGACCACAACTAAAGACAGCCGTGTTGTTTCGTGTCTCCAGCTACGGGTTTCCATAACAACATGTTCATTATCCAGCTGTGGTCGGCATGATGTGTCCTTATCTCTTTTTGCAGTTTACGGCTTTCAGAACAATCTGGCGCCTGCCTCCGTCCCGCTGCTGGGCAGCAGTGGTGCGAACGCCCAGGCGGGAGGTGAGTCTGGTGATCACTGTAGGGAGTAGTTGTACACGTATCACCATGAGATGGGTCACAGCTGTTTTAAAATTTCAGGTTATGGAGTTCAGAAAAACACATCCAGCGCGGTTGGAGTCACCGGCTCTGCAGTTTCTACAGGTGCGCTGCATGAATGAGTCAGAGATTGTGGTGTGTTTTGGATTCGGTTGTTATAAATCGTCTTTGCGTCGACAGCCACGAGATCTCAAGCAGACGATGGGTACAAGAAAGACTACGTGTATGTGAGCTCGGACAAGGAGAACGTGTCGACCAGAAGGGAGGGAGATGGCTTCACCTTAGCCAAAGACAGCGGCAAGCAGTTCAGCGGCAGCGCTCAACTGGGAGCAGGTGGTTTAAAGTCTCTTCCCAATTTCATGAAAATTTAATTAAATACAAAAATTTTCTTCAAAATTTACTGATAAAAGATGAGATCTTTTTCAGTCCTTTTCTAAATAGAAAAATAATTTTAATTGCTTTAACTGGACGTTAGCAAAATGTATTTTCAGGCTCAGTTTCTGGGGACTCCATAAAGAAGGAGAAGCTGATTTCAGCCTACAGCGAGGCGTCGCAGCTGAAGACTGGAGGCGGCTACTGTGAGTGAGAACAAGTAAGCTGATAAAAAGAGCGATAAAATGATGCTGCTAACTCTTTCTAGATGGATCCTCGGGAGTCCTGATGAAAGACAAAGCCACCTATGCGGGTGTGTCTTCATTACTTTGAGGGAGAGTGAGGAGTGGATTTGAATGTGCCTTTCTCTTTGCTCAGAGATCCGCAGGGACAGCGGATTGTTTGGTGGAGGCGGGTTTTGCTGCTGCTCGGATGCGTGTTGCTCCTGGTGGAAGTGGCTGCTGGGTCTCCTGCTCCTGGGCTTGCTGCTGCTCGGACTCTTGTTCGGTCTCATAGCGCTGGGTGAGTATGAATAAACATGCTGAGAAACACTGCTGAGTTTAAAGCACTTGTGCTCTTGCTCGAACAAGACTCGTAATTGTTGTTCCACTGAGGTGCTGCTGGACCTTATCTTCACTCCACTCCCAGGAAACACGATACTCCAGCACTATTCATTCATTGTCAGCCGGGCCCCGGAAGACATTTCTACTTGGTGACATCATGGACCTCTGCTTGTATTCTCACAGCAAGCGTATTCAATTACTCAACAATTAAACATCTGCTCAGTCGTCCTTCTGGGGCAACACACTCACTGCTGCGGACACTTTTAGTCTTGTGCTGTATCATAGCGATGTCAGCAATGTGAGTATAAATAATATTGACATGGACACCATGTTTTAATCCTCATCATAAATAAAATCTGACACATGAGGAAACCATGATTTTTTCAAAATAGTTTTTTTTTCCAATTCTTTTAATATGTCTATCAGTACATTCAGTAATAATAATAATAATAATAATAATAATAATAATAATAATAATTTGTCATTACTTTTAAAAACAAGACAGTTCAGATGATAATAATAATAATAATAATAATAATAATAATGTTCTTGGAATAGATGGATTGGGGGTTAGAGCTTTATTTTGGAGGAATCCACATATACAAGTATGTAAGAATAAGTACAAGAAGATTCACTTCGAAAATTCTTATTGTTAACTGACCCATTTAACGCATTAAGGATCGTAAGCTACATGTTATGTGTGTCTGAGGTGTTCACAACCATTTGTGGAATAACATTGAAGGATCTTGACACTTACTTGAGTCACAGTACACATTTGTGGATAAAAGTGGACATTAATTCTGGAAAGTAATTGCATTTATAAGCACATTATAAGCATGTATTTAGTTTGGGGTCTCATTATAAGGGTCCATCAATGCAGCAGAAGGTCAATTTACAGGTTATAGAGATCTATTTTTTCTCATAATATCAGTTTCATCTGAAGGTTTTTATGTAGTATCAACCGCAAACGTAATAAACAAGTTATTTGAAGACTGTAGTGCATGATCTCTGATGTGTACTGTATGATGTGTTTAGCTATCGCTGTTCACCATTCACCTTCAAGCCTGCCTCAGAGCCTCCAGTCAGATGATGGTGAATCTGTTCCTTCTGTTGCAGCTGAGGATGTGAGGAGGCTGAAGAGTCGAGTGGCCTCTCTGGAGTCCCAGTCGTCCGTCTTCTCTGCTCGCACAGGTCAATATTCAGGGGCCGACAACAACATCTACATGGACGGTAAAGGAAACAGCCGCACCGATATCAACCTGTTCACTGGTGGTGGAGCCACTGGTGCTGGAGCTGGAACAGGAGTTATCGTCGCTGGCGGTGGAGGCACGGGTTCAAGTGGTGGAGCAGGGACAGGATTTGTCACTAGCGGTGGTGGCTCAGACTCTGGTGCTGGAACAGGAGTCTTCATAGCTGGTGGTGGCGGCTCTTCTGGAACCAACATCGACGTCATCGCTGGAACAGGAGCCGGAGGTGCCACAGATGTGGGTGTCGGGGTCGCTGCCGGTGGTGGAGGCAGCACCGGTGCAGGTTCCAGTGGGACCAGCAGCAGCAGCGGCAGTCGGACCAGCAGCTCCGGGAGCACCAGCTTCAGCGGCAGTGCTGGTACTAGTGTCAGTGAAGGTGTCAGTACTGGTGCAAGTGGGGGAGCAAGCTCTGGTGATACCATCTTCATCGGTGTCAACGGTCAAGGGGCGCATGGAAGAGGAGGATACGTAAACGTGGCAGATCTCCGATTATTCCTCCACCAGATGTTGAGGTCTGAAATGCAATCGCAGGCATTCCGAGGTAAAACACTCACACCTGCACGGTACTGAAGTGATTTACACAAGTTAAAAACACAAGGGAAAAATAGTAATCACTTGGTGCGCCAGCAGAGGGCGACAAAGTTGAAGAAAATGGCTTTTTCAGAGATAATGTAGCTCAACAAGTTGACAAAATATAAAATAAGACAAAATAAGTTCTTAAATTTGTCTCACAAGCATTTGACTTTTGAAAACGAGTTTTTTAAGGAACATTTTTGCTTTCACGGCAGCCTTCCTTGCATCAGAGAGAGGACTGCCCGGACCAAAAGGTGAGATCTGTGATTTGCTTCGGTGCAGTTTGAAAACTGGAAATTTGAAATTGACTTGTTATTATACCTGAAATATCTGCCTGTCACAGGTGACACCGGACACCCAGGAGTTCCAGGTGAGTCAGCACAAGCATAACCTAGTGAATCTAGTGATACATGTTTAGATAGATTACAACTTTAGACACATTGGATTGAACATATACAGATGACTCCTCTCCTAGAAAACTACAATGTTACTAACTGGTTTTAACTTTTCACCTCAGGCCCACCTGGTCCAATCGGCCACGAAGGTCCTGAGGGTCAGAAAGGTCAAAAGGGCAGCCAAGGTAAAAACCTACTTTCACTTTCACTAAGACAAAGCACTTGGTCTCTTTTGATATACTGACAGGAGGTATGCACACAGGCGAACATGGACGGGAGGGACCCCCTGGTTTACGGGGTCGTGAGGGTGCCCCTGGTCCTCGAGGTGACCCTGGACCCTCGGGTATTGGAATCAAAGGAGACAGAGGTTTGACTGGGATTTACTCTTTTCCGGTTGTTAATATATGTGCTGCGATTTTAGTCAAACATTCTATGTGCAGGACCTCAAGGAGATGTTGGACCACAAGGTTCAGTTGGGCCAGTTGGTCTCGCAGGTCAAAAAGGTCAGTTTTTTGTCATGAGCATTCAAAATGGATCCTTCAATGTCATCTGAAGTCCTTAGACACGCAAAGATCCCAAGGTCAATGGTTGTCTACTTTGCCTTGGCTCTGCAGGTGAACCTGGAGTTGCTGGAGTCTCCGGAGCACCAGGTGCGTTTATTTTTATTTCTTCATTATCCACCTGAAGTTTAGCAAGTTTCAACTGTGTATGTGTTTTATTTCAGGTCAGCCCGGGTCTCAGGGCTTCCGTGGTGAAGCAGGAGCACCGGGTCAGAAAGGTCGGAGATCATTTCCAATTTCTGTGACGCATTACTCACCTGCTTGTTTCTGACAGGTGACAGAGGCTTGGCTGGAGTCCAGGGAATTAAGGGTTTGTATTTTAATACCAGCTCTCATAAACCTGATGGCTCCTCCTTGTTTTTTAATCTGTGTGGCTTGGTTTAGGTGAACCGGGTGATAAAGGACTCAGAGGAGTCCCAGGTTGGTTCTCAGTTCTCCGTCACAAATGACCTTTGACATGACGTACATTTCTAAATGCTCCTGTCTTACTGTTTAGGTGATATTGGGTTACCTGGTGCTGCTGGAGAGAAAGGATCTAAAGGGTCTACAGGTGGGTGATCTGTATGTTGCTCTATATCATTTATATAATGCACACCATTTAGTTGTTATACTGTGACCTTTTAGAGTTTAGACAGAAGCAGACTGCTGTGACGTGATGTCTCAGTTATTGTGGTGGTAATGTGTTTAATTTGTAATGTGATGAGGTTTTGTGTTTTTTGTCTGACTCACTCCAAAACAGTTGAATGTACACTGGTAGAATAATATAATATTATCATGAAAAATCTTGTAAAAATCATTTTTGTGTTTCAAAATGTGTGGCTACACTATACAGACACATAAAAACAAATAATATACAGTGGTACCTCGGTTCTCGACCACAATTGGTCCAGACGGCCGTTCGAGAAGCGATTTGTTTGAAATCTGAATCGATTTTTCCCATTACAATGAATGGAAAAAGAAATAATGCGTTCCAAGCCTTAAAATAGTCTTTTGTAGAAGTGAATGTAGAGTGTCTGCTGCAGGTGCGCTGTTCCACTATGTGTGTGGCCGCTGCATGTGGGAGGGGTTGCTGAGTGAGTGACGTCTCTCCAGAAGTGAAGAGGTGCCCGGTGCGTGTCCAGCTCTGAATGTGCGCTTCTGTGCAGTTTGGCTGTGACAAAGTCATAAACCAAGTAACGCTCTGTCCCAGACTCGCCTCATCCCTGTCCGGTGCGGAGACAGGAAAGGTTTCACACCTCAATAGGAAGAAAAAACAGTCAGTAAATGTAGCTAACGGGACACGTCTGCGTACAGAGGCTGCGTTATACACAATAACAAAGCACGTTGTGGGTCAGCTGATCGGTCCGCATACGTTTTTTCCAGCTTTTTTCGGGGGCGTTCGAGTTCTGGATTTTCGTTCGAAATCAGAAGCAAAAAAATCTCGAAATTTTTGTTAGAACTCCGATTTGTTCGAAGTCCGGGACGTTCGAAAGCCGAAGTACCACTGTATATTTAATCTAATCAAAATGTTTGATGATGGTTTATAAGACAAAATAACAAAACAAAATTACAATTTGAATATGTCAGTTCTCAACATTGTCCGTATCAAAGTCAACAAATAACTACGTGTGCATGGAAGTGCATGGGGACCTTTTTTCCATGGTTGTATTTCAACAAAGCTTTCAGGGCTGGTTGGAAACAAGCTATCAAAACAGGTTTTATTTTGGTGTAGGCTGAAAACTGACATTTAGATTTTTATACACAACAGATACAATCTGATAGCTGCACTTGCCTGTGTTACACTAACTTTGGATTTATGTGTTGAAGGCTTCTTTTCTTACTGTGCCTGGACTGTTCTACTTGCTCTGTACATTACTGCCACCTGCTGTCTGTTTGTGCTCATTACACTACAGTATGCACCGTATAGTACAGTGTACATACAGTACATCTTCAGTTCATGACTGCTTGGTCCTGTTCAGGGTTGGAACATGACATGAATGCTAATGAAAGGCTTGGCAGTAGTTTGTGTTGTTCAAGTGTTTTGCTAAATAAAATATGTAGAGAAGGAAATGAATAACTGTTACTCCAGTTTGCCAAAACATTCTTTGCGTTGAAGCACTGAGCTTTTACATACATGAATATTGATTATTAGGAATCTCTTTTTGAAGCCATCAATCCTGCTCAACAAAATCTGATATAATATTGTTATATTATAGTATTATTACAATATTATCACGGCAAAAAATATTATCATTGCTGGGTCGTTTCATCACTGAAATAATACATTTTAATGTGTCGATAAAGCCAAACATACAACAACATGTTGTGATATGTTAGTATGTTGTCTAACAATCTAGAAAGAAAAATCAAATTATTGATTTGTGTTATTTATTTTATTCATCTTATTTGAAGCATCTCGCCTGCTTTATGATCTGAATAGTTGTGATTAAACCTGATTCAAACTTCAGGTGAACAAGGGTCCCCTGGAATTCGAGGGCCGCCCGGCACTCCTGGAGACGCTGGGATCCCAGGTAGAGCTCTCGCAGCATTACTGGGACTGTACAAGGTGAATAGAAATAGTAATTACATTTGAAAACTGTTTCAACAGGAAAACCAGGCCTTCAAGGACCACCAGGTAAAACCAACCTTTACTACCTGATGTCAGGTAGATTTTTTTTTTTTTTAATGTATTGGATTTAAATGTCTGTGTTTATGATGAAGGGATCCCCGGAAACCCTGGGCAGCCTGGGGCTAAAGGTACCACGCTCTCAGTTTTGATGACTCACTGTCTGGTTTAAAATGCTCAACGAAAGTCTCCTCATTTTTAGGCGACATGGGTCAAGCTGGTCGGATCATCAATGCAGGTGACAGAACACAGCATGAGAGTTGTGACAGGGTAAAAATATTGAGGCCTCACTGGTAACAAAAATGAACTGCAGCTCAATGGTTTCAGATATAAGAGCTCATTATTATTAAGAAACTAAAATTCAAGTAAACATGATAATTACCATGGATGTAAAAAAGTTCAGCTCCCCCTAGCGACCGGCGAATTTGCTTTAGATTTTTTTCTTCGTTGAGAATAAATTTAATCCGTTTTTTTCGGTTGTCAGTTTTACTTTCATTTAAAATATCCCAAAATTGTAGTTAAAAAATATTAGTAACGTACACGTTCACTCTTCATGTGCGAAGCTATTTATACATTTACAAAGTAAACAATAATAACCACCATAAAATCCCATCTCTGTCATAAATAATGAGTCATTTTCTCTTGAAAACGTTTTTGTTTTTAACAATATGTGATTGTATGTATGTGTGACTGCAGCTGGTGCCTCTACTGTGGGCATCCCGGGACCCCCGGGGCCCTCTGGACCCCCTGGTCCTGCAGGACCGCCGGGACTATCAGGTCAGATTCTCAGCATCACTAAAATCACATAGTACAGTGGAGACTCACCTTGCTGTTGTCTTCCACTGGTCCTCAGGCCCCATCGGCCCCGCAGGTCACCCAGGCCAGCCAGGTGAGTCTTCCTTCCTCTGGCACTCCACAGGGGCGTCCTGACACTCATCACTTCTGTCTGTGAAGGTGCCAAAGGTGACCGGGGCGACGCAGGAATATCAAGTTCCGAGAGATTCAGCTCCACCAGCGCACACAGTGAGTCTCAGACATCCGTGTCATCAATAACAGCAGATCTGTCCAAGAGAGGTGACCAATCCTTTTCCAAAACTTCAGACCAATATAGTTCGTCTGGGGTCGGAATACCAGGCCCACCTGGACCGCCTGGCCCTCCTGGACGCCCAGGTAAGCACTAGAAAGAAATATAATATGAAGCAACACAAACAACAAAACAGAGCAAAATTTGGATGTATGCTCCCTAAGTTCAGTGAAATAGGTGATTTGTGATGTAAAAGTTTTGTTAGTTTAAAGGTAAAAAAATATTATTATATATAATAATATAATAATAATAATAATAACAGTACTACTACTACTAATATAATAATAATAATAATAATAATAATAATAATAATAATAATAATAATAATAATAATAATAATAATAATAATAATGAAAGTTCTAACTTCACTTGAGTTTTGACATGTATCAAACTTGAGGCCCACAGGCCAAACATGATCCACCAAGGCGTTTTATGTGGCTGGCTAAGACGCTAGTTTAAGCTTCCCCATTTGACTGGCTGTTTTCTATAGAGTTCAGTTGGTAATGTAAACAATGTGCCGGGACCTTTTGAGTCAGAGAGGAGTTTCAGCAAGAGGCAATGCTGTAGAGAGAAGTGAGCAGATGAGTGAGCGACTCAAAGCAGCCTCCAAAAATAATAAAAAATATCGCAGTCCTTTTGGACTTGATCAAAGCAGGGCTGTTGAAATGAGTTTGGTGCTTCAAAATAGATGAAAAATACACTTTGTCTTTCAACATATCACCAACTTGACTGCGTGATGTCACGTCAGCCATGATCTGATCATGTGACCACCATGTTCATCAGCTGTGTCACTCTGCTGCACTCTTTAGGGTGACGCCTGGTTCAAATGGACACACTGTGACTCTGACTTTACATTTCAGGGGATTCCAGACAAGGACCGCCTGGACCACCAGGACCTCCGGGTCAGACAGGTGAGTTTTATTTGGTTGAATATCAAAGACGCCGTGTCAAACCTCATCGCCGCGCTTTAGGTTACGGACGTCCAGGACCCAAAGGAGAGAAGGGAGACTCCGGTTTCACGTCAAGCTCTGGTAGGACCCCAAAACCATCCAGCTGATCAGCTGTAATGGATGTAACACCTCGCTCTTCTTAGGCACCATCTACACTGGACCTCCTGGACCCCCGGGACCTCCGGGACAGAAGGGGGCTACAGGTAGCTTTGTACCTTAATAAATACGTTTTTTTCTTTGGAAGTGACATTCAAAAATTCATGTTTCAGGTTCTCCTGGACCCAGAGGTTACCAAGGTAACAACCTTCATTATGAAACTGACCATCAGGAGTGTCAACTGTTGTAGTGCTTTATGGGATTTGTCGTGTTAATGGAGGAGGGGGGAATGTGAGACCAAAGAAAGAGTTTTTTTGTCTGTCCATCTGTATATCAAAGTGTGGTGTTCCACGTGTCTTAGGTGAGCCAGGTGTGCCCGGGACACCAGGACGATCCACAGGCGCTGGTATTCATCTTCTTACATCCTAAATCTGTCTCTGATTCCTGATGGTTTCTGAAGAACCTGCTCCTCACTGAGTGTCTGTCCTTCAATAGTTTCAACATACTCGGGTGCTCAGGGACCTCCAGGACCCCCGGGACCTCCTGGACCTCAAGGAATCAAAGGTAGCTGAGAATGAGGAGCAAGTCCCGTTGGTGAAACTCAAACTGCTTTTTGTTGTTCCTCAGGAGATCCTGGGATTCCTGGCTCCACTCGAGGTAAATCCACAGGCTTTTTCAAATCAAATATGAGGTGGAACTAAGGATGGTTTTCCACAGTCACCTCAGGTCCCCCTGGTCCCGCGGGACCTCCTGGAGTTCCAGGTCCACCAGGTTCCTTCTCCTCCTCCACTGAGATGCGGCAGTACATCAGCGACTATATCAGTGAGTCTCAGGTTCTTTGACTGATGCCATCATGGTCTCATTTAAAATGTGGTGGCTCCAGGTCGAAGCAGGCAGGGCTTACCTGGCCCTCCAGGACCACCTGGCCCTCCTGGAATCCCAGGAAGCTACTCGGGCTCCATCGAGGACATCTCTGTTCGGGTTGTCGCGTACCTGCAGCGTGAGTCGACGACCACTCAGCGCAGTATTCCTGTGACGTAACCAGTCCGTCTGATCAACACTAGGCTCAGGTTCAAGCCTGAACATTGGCATCCAGGGACCCCCAGGACCGCCCGGCCCTCCTGGTTCTGGATCCTTGACCATCACCGCCCTCATCACCATGCTGCAGAGTCAGTGGTTGAACCACCTAGACGTGTTGAAACCAGCAACTTCCTGCGCTCATCCCTGTCCCTGTGCTGTCCAGGAGATGACGTGAGGCGATATCTGACCGGACCACCGGGGCCGCCCGGGCCTCCCGGGGCATCAGGAGGGATATCGGCAACGTACAGTGTGGAGGAAGTGGCCACCTATGTCTTTAAGATCATGAGCGGTGAGAGCTAACATGGCTGTAGGTGAGCGTTTCAGGTATCCTCACCTGAGTTTGGTTGCAGACCGGGGAATCGCTCGAGGTCCACCTGGTCCACCCGGCCTCCCTGGACCGGCCGGTTCTGGCGGCGCTGGACATGCTACGGCTGTGATCGACTACACTCTGCTGATAAGAAGTGAGTTCCTCTCTTGTTGCTCCTCCCCAGGTCCATATTTCCACCTCATTACGCTCTCTCTCTCTCAGACCCAGAGTTCCGGGCCTGGATGACATCTGCTGTGCAACAAGGCCACCAGGGTCCTCCAGGTGTTCCAGGGCAACCAGGACCGCCTGGACCTCCAGGGCCACCCGGAGCTTCTACAGCGACAGTGATTGGTTCAGGAGGTCGTGGCTACAGCTTGGAGGAGGTCCAACGTTACCTGCAGAGTGAGTCTGAACCGAGCAGCACCAGAGGGACACGCAGGAGATCAGAACCATCATGAAATGTCTCTCAGGTTCTAGCTTCAGAGGCCTGCCGGGACCTCCTGGCCCCCCTGGACCTCAGGGACCACCCGGCGGTTACGGTGGGACGATCACTTACAGCGGTGGCTCTCGTGACGCCATCCGAGCGGAACTCCACAGCTACCTGAGCAGTAAGCTGAAGCACAGTTGCTGCTGGGACGGAACACACCTCCTCACTCTGTTCTGTGTACGTAAGGCGACAGTGTTCGGCGAGTCCTCACTGGACCCCCCGGACCGCAAGGACCTCGAGGCCAGAAAGGAGAGCCAGGAGAATCGAGCGTCATCCAGACCTACTCTCAGAGCCGGAGCTACTCTCAGGGCGACTCTCGCTCCAGCTCTCAGCGGCAGCAGATCGATGTAGGCAACCTCTCTGAGACCCTGGACTTCTCCAGTGTGGCCCTGAAGGTCACAGACTACATCAAGAGTGAGTCGTATGCTACAGACGTCAAGCCAAACAGGACTTTAACTAGGCTCCATCTCTCCTCTAGACCAAGGGCTCCTGCAGGAATACCTGATCGAGGGTCCATGGCGGGATAACGTTCGGGCAATCCAAGGTCCAGCTGGCCCACCAGGACCTCCTGGCCCGCCAGGCTACAGCCGAGTCATCGGATCCTATGGCAACGTGACGGCCGACCTCATGGAGTTCTTTAAACGTGAGTTTGTTCGGCTCTTATTCACCACACTCCTCCTCCCTTAACACTGGCGTGCCTTGCTCCACAGTCCACGGGACGATTGTTGGTCCTCCTGGAATACCGGGACAAAAAGGAGACAGGGGATACCCAGGACCCAGAGGAGAGAAAGGTACACCTGTTTTCATCTCATCCAATTTGTTGCTACAGTTTCTACTAAGGACCACAGGTTGACCCCTGAGGAACACCACATTCAATTGTTTAGTTCACATGGAAGTCAACCATGAGTGTTTTGTATGATCCAGGTGATCCAGGAAGTCCAGGGCTACCAGGACTCCCCGGGTCGTACACCATTCAAATACCCCAGCGAGTGCAGAAGAGAGACACAGGTGAGCCTGGTTTAACTTGCTGTGCTACAAAAGCAAACCAACCTATTCACCTTTTCTACCCTTTTTAGCAAGAAGAAGTCTTCGGCATCAGCAGAACCAAAACAGTGGCGGCTAGAGAGCACAAAAACAGCTCATTTGTATTAAAACGTGTCGTGTAGAGCATCTGTCTTTTCTAAACCAGCTTTGTTAGACTTCTTTTTAGCTGCTGGTCAGTTCAAGACCGACTTTTAACTTCGTCTGCTCGCGTGAAACTCTGCTTCCAGACGCTTTTAATCGCCAACAAAGAGACCGTTTGTACACAGATATGTTTGTTTTTTAAAGAGATTTTAAATGTTCTTGTACACGTCTGGTGTATTTTTTTAATATTGTTGTGTTACAAGAATGAAGCTATGAATGTTTTCACGTCCAAAGTCCAAACTATTAATGCCTTCAACACTGCAAACCTTGGTTCATGTCACGTAGTTTGTGCTGTGGAGGAAAATTCAAAAAGATAATCCACTATTTTGCTTGAAAGTGCACTTAAGTGTTTGTGTGTTTGTGCACCTCAGATGTTGGAGGTGGAGGAAGTGTGTCTCGATTCATGTCAATGATCAAACTTTTTGAAGAAATAAATCTATTTTTGGACCCAAGAGTGTCAACGAGTGAATCCCATACAGGTGTACAGTTAACCTTTTATTTATGTACAAGACAGTTTCTCTGATATGACATTGATATGCGAACACTTATCGTGGAGTGGAACTAAAAGACCAAGCTGCAACGTAATAAAAATATATGTTAAATCTGTGCGCCGAAAACAAAAACCCAGCATCGGAGAAGTTTCGGCGTGGACACAGCAGGAGGACCTGGAGCTGCAGAATGATCCCACGTGGTATCATACATTTACAGCATCGGAAATACACATTTATAAAATCATCGTTAAATTTTATCATTAAAATATTCGTAAATAAAGATAAAATTGACTTTAAAAGTTTCCATCAGCTTGGTGAGAAGAGCCGCGACGGAAAGCTGCATATTAGCGCGACCAGCCATATTTTTTTAGCGCAAACTAGCATTAGCGGATTTAGCGGCGATAAGTTGTGGTTTATGTGCGACACGTATTATGTAGAAACACTCCTTCATGTAGCAATGTAGCATCTCGTTGAAAGTCGCACGACTTGATTCCATGATAAACACACACACAATAACACAGTAGAGCATCATCATGTGCCAGAGACCATGTATACCAAGTATAAACGCAGCAGTGAGCGAGTATCCAAGGTCAAGTGTTTACATGGAGGAATAATAGCAACTGTTGACTAAAAAGCTACAGCCTGTCCAACATCACGCAACATTGCTACATGAGCCAGATCGTAACGTGAGTCATGGAATGGTTACTACAGCATGGATCACTGGAATTGTCGTGTTATTACACAATGCTTTGTCGCCTTGAATCACAAATGATTAGTGAACTACATTCCACTTCCTGTCACGTTTGAGGACATCGAACAGTGAGCACAGAAGACAACACGACGGAACACTACATTTCCCATGAGCCACTTCTGTCTCACGCAGCATCACGAGCTGCCATCTAGTGGTGAGAGATCGTGACGACATCAGGACGCAACTGAACGAGGCACTGTTGATCATTTCAAACAAAAAAAGGTCAGCATGGTTGGCGTCTGGAATCTGGGACATGCTCAAAAGAAAGTGCATCACGTCCTGGGCGAGGGAGAGGAGTGTGTAGGCACGTCACTGAACGTGGACCGCAGCGGTGGTAAAAAAAAACGAGGCCCCGCCCTGAACTCCCCAGCAGGCTAGACACCTGAGTTGTGCAGGTTTGGGATCGGGTAGAACTTGGACACTCGGCTCTGGGCGGTCGGGTTAAGGCATTCGGACTCGCCGCTCATCTTGAAGAAGACTTCCTGCTCCTGCAGCTTCCGGGTGAACTCCTCCTCCAGGGCCTACAGGGGGCAGCAGAGTCAAGCCACTGCAGACAGACGGACGGACTGGAGCAGCGTCTGGACTGTACCTTCTTCCTGGGACGCAGCTTCTCCCTCCACTCCTTCATCTCCTGCGCGTGCTCCTCGTCCAGCTCCTTCAGCTTCTGGGTCTCGTGCTCGATCAGTAGGTGGCACTTCTCGTTCTGAAAGAAACATCCAGGTGAGTCGGAGCGACAGACAACGCCGGCGACCGGAGCGTCACCTGAAGCTGCTGCAGCTCCCGGATGTTGGAGTCACACTGCAGCTGCAGGTCTCTCATCTGGTTCTCATGCTTCTGGTGCTGGTGGAGCCTCTCGTTCTTCTGCCTCTTCTCCTCCTGAGCAGCAAACTGGACCAGACGGCAGCAGACGTGACGACAGCTGAAGCGCTAAAGACGACTGAAGGAAGTCCCGCTTACCTGCTTGATCCGCTCTCGCTCCATCTCCGGCGTGATGCTGGCCGTGGCGGTGATGCGGAGGCTCTTCTTGAACATGGCCATGCGGGTCTTGGCATCGCTGCGCTGGATTTTGGGGAGGCGGACGCGCTCTTGGGTTTGTTTGTTCTTCATCTCCTCCACCAGCCGCTGGTTGTAGCGCTGCATCTGCTCCATTTCCTGTCACACAAACACACACACAGGTCAGCCCCGGCCTGCTGACTCATGGCCGTGTCTCACCTTCTCGTGTCTCTTCAGCAGCTGGTGCCTCTGCATGAAGTACTGGTCCTTCAGCTGCTGCTTCAGCTGCTGGTGCTTCTCCTGCAGGTGGCGCTCTTCCAGCTCCCACATGGCGGCTTCTCTCGCTGCACACAGGCACGTCAGAGCATGTCAGGCGCCGATCACAGTGCGGGACAAGTGGCGACTCGTCTGATCAGACAGGTGTTTTGCACGTGTCTCCCACCTCGCATCAGCTGCTGCTTGTGGTTCAGACAGTCTCGCTCGATGGTGGCGATCTCCAGCTTGTGCTGCTGAATGATCTTCTTCAGAGCTCCGTCCAGCTCCTGCTGCTGCTTCTGCAGGAACTCCTGCTCCTGGAGAGCCAGCAGAGGGGCAACAGTGAGGAGGGCGAGACTGATGCGCGGGGCGCAAACCACAAACACCAACACAAGCCATCACACCACTGCATGAGAATTCACTGGAGTCAGGAGGAGAGCAACAGGAGTGAAGAGAGAAGTGTGAGACGACACCGATGACACTTTTTCAACAGTCAAAATCCTGAGTTCACGTCGGAAAGAATGGAACAGTGAAAGTGCGGCTGACACGTCGACCCAGAGCAGCAACACCTGAAACACATGACCATCTGATTCCACTACCGACACAAGCATGGGGGCCGAACTTGAGCTGATAACTTCCATTACATTGTCATGTGTAGGAGTCTCCTGGCACCTCAGCGAGTTCAAGTCCTTGGGTTCTGCACTGCCAAGCACCCTTGTGATCACATGACCAATGTAAAGGCAGTTTTTTTTTTTTGAGAATCCAGGATCTATATCTTTCAGAGCACTGATTCTAAACCAAAGGGTCGGAGGGGCCCATGGTTGGGACTCTAAAAGTTTTCTTGTTTTACACCTTTGGGCCGTGAGACGCTCTGTTCTCATACAGTAGCCACATATGGTGGCAGTCGTGTATCAATGAATTGACTTGACAGCTGCAAATCTTTGATAGTTAACAACCATGGAGAAGTTCTTGAAACGGAAAAAATGATCAAGAAAGTGATGCCGCCCCATACAACAGTAAACACTGTTCATGAAAGCACCTGTTGAAGCAGTTTTGAAAATGAATTAGAACATTTTATGGCGATAGTTTTATATGCATTCACTTATATCTTCTTTGGAAAATAAAATACATTCTTTTTATTTGATGATATTTAGACACGGTTTTATTACATTTATTTTATTCAGAATTGTATTCCGTTTTTTCTACTGTTCTCAACAGTTTGAATCCAAGTATGCAGTTTGCAAGTGCATTTTTGTTTCTTCAGTAAATTTGATGAATATGACTTGCAACTGGTTAACTGGTTGGCCTGAAATGAGTCAAAACCAGAGAGTTAGAGACCACCATCAAGAATACGGTGCCACAGGGGCGGGGCCTCCGACCGTCACTGTTTGGTCTCAAGTGATTCAGTTCTATTACCTCAGTATAAGTTTGTATGTCTGCTGAAGGTCTCAGTTACAACAACCTTTCAATCTAATACAACGTAAAAGCAGTTTTTTCTGAGTAAAACTCAAGGCTCTGGTGCCAAGTCCAGCTCACGAGTTTTAAGGCTGGCTGGAATCTTAAATAAATACTAATTTAATGATGACCAAAAACTACATGCCTGTTGATATCAATACCTTCAAAGATCATGGTGGTGAAGGTTTGCCATTGGACGGGCTGTTTTCATAAATGGATTTGACAACTTGTAAAAGTTTAATGTTGATAGAAGGGAATTTGATGTTAAAAGGGAAGCATGCATGGGTGTTGGACCATGTATGTATTCTGCAACATAACTTCAGATTACATAACTTCCTATTGACGGACTGACAATGCATGTACATTTGCTGGTCCAGGTCTGTGTGTGACACCCCTGGATGAAAGACACATGACTACCGGCAAAACCTTTGTGATGAAGTAAAGACTGCAAACTGTTTACTGACTATTTACATCTGCTTTTCAACTCTTCAACCCGGTGAGAGTGCACAGGACTGTTTTTTTTATGGACACATGAGCTTGACTAGCGAGAGAACAGCTGAGAAGAGACGAGCACGGCACAGCACGGCAACACTTAAAAGAAACACGGCACCCAGGACCACATGGCTCCTTCGACTGAAACGCCACAAACATCCTGCACATGTCTGGTTACAAAACAAAAAAAACATGGTGGTGTGAGGGGATGATGGGAAGAGACTTACATCCTGCATCTGAGCGTTGAAGAGTGCACATGAGGACAACTGAAAAGACTGAATCATAACCTGGGCCACTGCCTGCGGGGAAGAGCACACACTCGCCCTGATCAGAGCACACAGCAGGCTGAGGGTGTCACACACACTTGACATAAGAGGGCGCCTGTTTCCATCTGAACGGGACGCTGGTGAGTTTGAGTCGTGCAGCGCATTCGAAATGTCACGAGGAACTCCATCAGTTGTTGTTAATATTCATGCCTGGAAGCCAATTCGGGCAAAGCCTGCAGTTCTCATGCGGCTGTTGCGTCGTTCCTTACAAGAACAGAGGTTTTCACATTTGAAACAAAGGCAGAGTCCGCCGCCACTCACGTCACAGAAGGAGGTTTGGTTTGTAAAGTAGGATTGCAAAACTGCTGAGCCTGATTTCTCCAGTAACACTCCAGGGAGTGACGACAAAAACAGCCGTTGTTGGTCTTTGGCTCGACAAAAGAAGGGAGTAAAGACAGAGTGAAAGTGAGAGAGTCAGTGTCTCTACAGGAGATGGTTTACCTCAGCGGTTTTAAGGAGCGACAGGTCTTCCTTTAAACGCTTCATGAGCTCTTTTCTCATGTGTTTGGGGGACTGCTCGACCTCCTGTTTGGCCTAGAGTGGGGATTTTTTTTTTCACGTTTATTACTGAAAATCAGAGAGGGATTTACTATCATGCACGGCCCAATTGGAGAGGACAGGAACCCAGAATTGGACCACATGCTCGACACCCGTCAGAACATGTCGAGGGTTGATTGATGATAAGCAGGGCTGCACAATATTACTCCACGCATGTGGAGCATAAGGAGCATAAAGACCTATGTTTTTATATATTTTCTCTTCTTTAGTTGTATTTGATGTTGGGCTGGGACTTAAACTAAAACTAAACCTTTCACAGGGAGCATTTTCAGTGCACTACATTATACAATGTGATGTCATAATCAAAATTGAAGTATAAGAAACATCACAACGGAAGCAAAATAAATAAATAAAATAATAAAAAAAAAGAATTAAAAACTAAGAAATAAAAAAATGAATTTGAATTAATTTATTTATGAATCCCAACTCTTGTTTTAAATTAAGACTGTAACAATATGGAATGCAATAAGTACAATTTCATGCTTAAAAATAATAATTTCATAAACCATTTAATATTATTCCAAAACGTTTTGCTAAGAAGGGTTTTAATATTAATAAAAACATTTTGATTTTATAAATAATGAATATTAGAAATAATAAACTGGTGTTAAATGAAAGCCGACGAACAACACAACATATTTCACTGCTATAAACAATATATTGTAAGACGAAGCGATGAACAACACAATCGACAATTAACTTTGTAGTGCTTTCTGGTGTTCGTCTTAAGTGAAACCAGAGCTGTGTGTAGTTCAAAAATTAAACTGATAATAATTCATGTCTCATAAAATAAATATGGATGTTTCATGAAAAATGGAAAAAGGCGTCTATTTCAGTCGGTTATTATATAATACAGGAAGGAACGACAAGGGGAAAAAATGTTTTGTAAGAACCACTGCAGTCTGGCACTATCGTAGTGAATAAATACAGCTGCAGATGGTTCAAATCTACTATTAATGTTCTTTTTAAATACTAGTCAAATCAGGTCTACAGTTCTTGATACTGTGCAGCCCTGCCAGAGGTAAAAGATGAATAGCTCCACCGCAATTGTTTCAAGTCCACCAGCCATGGAGAGGATTATTTGCACTGACGCTGAGAGCAGAGTGACTGGTCTGGAATTGCCTGGCAGCCCAACCTGACAGGTTGTAAACGCCTTTGAATGCTGACACAGTCGTTGTCAATCACTCTGCTGTCTGCCTCAAAGTGACACCCCAAAAAAGCACCTGACACCTCTTGATTAATCTGTTCAAAATCGTCCGCTTGCAAAGCCACCTCACACACTCACACGGGAGACACGGTTAGGTCAAAAACACGGAATAGCTCAAATACAAAACGCGGATTTGCATTGCCAAAGTGATTGGGCTGCCATATAATGCTGCGACAGATGAAAGCAAGAGGTTGAGAACAGTGTGTGAAGGAAACATGATGTAAACTGTCACTGATACTTTAGCCATGATATGGTCTGGGTTTCGAGTGTTATCTGAGGATGCTGTGTAATGAATCTGTGTTCTGTTATCGAAAGAAGGTTATTATTGTTAAACGACGAGGTCCCTGAAAGCACCAGTGTGGGTGTTCTCTCCATGAATGAAATTGCAGTTGGCGGTTTTGACTCTGAGATGAATATCATGAGTGTTATTAAGTACATTTCCACATCAGCAACATGTGTTCTTGCACTCTACTTATGAATGCAGTTGAACTCAGTGGCTTCTAGAAGCAGCTTGAGTCATCGCTCCATGCTGAATGCCGGAACCCACGTGACGCACTGAATCATGGCTACCACAAACACATTTCCTTCCAACACATCTCTCTGATAGTTTCGTGCAAACACATCCAAAACGCCCTGAAAATGACCCAGAGAAAGCAGGAAGGACAAGGCCACGACAACCTGCTGGCACCATTTTCTGTTATCAGCAAGAACAACAAGCTCAGCAGCACAACGAAGAATCATGGAAACAAAAAGCACGTGCTGTCATCAGCACTAGAGAAGCAGTAGAGTCCCCCATAAACATAAAAAATGCCACAGACAAGATGGAACCCATGCAGCTGATTATCGCTCTGCGCAGCAGCAGCTGAGCCCCCGCAATCACCTCCCCCCCAACACTTCAGCAGAAGATGATCGTGTCTTCCGGGCAGTACCTCTTTTTTCCGATTCTTCAGCATATTCTGGAACTTGGACAGCTCCTTGTCTTGGTCCCCTTTGATACGTTTGGCTTCATCCCTGAGTCGACTGGTGTGATCCTGCTCCAGACGCTCGATGGTCTGCTTCTGCTTCTTCTCCAGGTTCTCCACCTCTTGATCATACTGTCTTTTCTTGGCCTGGAAACAACATTCATCACATGTATTTCTCCAACATCATGAGGGTTTGCCAGCCCCAGCCTCAGCCTCCCCGACCTTAACCCATCTTCATCATTGTCACTAGTCTGACCTATCCTCTTCATGTCCCTAACCATGTTTCCACCTGAGCTCTCCTTCTGACACCCTCATTTCCAATCATGTCCTGTCACTCCCAGTGGAGACCTGAGCATCTCCATCTGTTCTACCCTTCCTCTTCACCTCTTTTAATCTCCGCCCATCACAGTAGGTGACTGATCCCAAATACTTGAACTCATCTGGTTTTTCACTTCCTCTACCCCTCACGAGGCCTCCTGCCTCTCTCCCTCTCTCATTCACAAACACACATATTCTATGCAGCTTTTATTGACCATCATTCCTCTTCTTTCCATCACACACACCAGCAACCCTCATGGTCTATCACCTATCTCCTACTCTCACTTTCACTCTGTGAGCACACCTGTCTCACTATTGTCATACATCTCCTGTGCAACCCTCACATACTGCTGAGATGCTCCTGGCTTCCTTATACAGTACATCACTCACCCCATCCACAAAGACACAGTCCGACTCCACCTGCCGTTCTCTATCACAAACCCAGAGCTGCGGTGAACTCAATTGACAGAAACCAAACCGCATTCCAGTTCCCTCTAAGCCTGGACTCAATAACTCTTCACCACATTGTCACACCTGACTCATCAACATAATCCCCAAAAGTTGCCATGAAGCTGAGAATCCCCTTTGATCTGAAACATCTGCATATGAAAAGGGCATAAACACAGTTAAATTTCATGATGTCTTGCTTCTATTTCAACGCTTCAGATGTCACCTACTCTGAACACACTTCTGAGGAGCAAAACCATGAGTAAGAGCAACTATAAGTCTCATCTTGTAAGCAAAATATTGAACACATTTGTTTTTTATTTAGTCATACTTCATTTAGTGGAAAAAAGAAAACAAAAAATTGCATCATTTCAATACAGTACATTCACACCAAATGCCACTTGGCCACACTTGTCGCCATAATCGCACCCAGGTAGTCGCTAGTGTTTACAGGTGTTGCCAGAAACATGTCACTTGAAATGTACTGAAGGTGTGACCTTGTTACCCCACACCTGGCCCATATTGTAGCCTGACAATCTATCGCACATCACCATGTAAATCAAGCGCTAAATCACGTTTGGTGTGAACATATATTTTGATACAACAGTGAGCTACTGATCTCCAGTAATACTTTTCAACAGCAGGGAGAAACTAATTTCCCTATGTTTTGATTAATCATCTCATGACAGTTTCAGTATTTCATTGCCCCGTAACTATAAATGATTACCTCCGTTGAAGTGGTGCCAAATGTGTAAAGTAAAACGGCAGCCGTTAGTGAAGCACAGCCCTGCAGTGTATTTGTATCGCCCGTTGTTTCCAGGCCTGACTGAAACAAAAGTGTGGTATGAAACTGGCACAGTGACTCACAGTGGTTTCCTGTTCAAAGCGCCGATAGATCTGCTCTCTCTGCTGCTGCAGCTTGTTGCTGAGCTGTTGCTGCGCTCGCTGCTCCTCTTTCTGCAGGAGGCGCAGCTCTCTCAGCTCCTGCCGCCTGCAGCCAAAGTCATGATTACAACACACAATCCAAAACCTGTATTTATGCTCGGGCACAACTGCTCTTCATAAGACAATGCAGGGTCGAGCCTGTTTGGTAATCCACAATGGGATACTTTAAAAGGCAAAAAAATCAGGGAACTTTCTTTTACTTGGGTAAGGGAGATTTCCAACCAACTTACCTCAGGAACCGCATTTCCTCATTTTTGGCATCGTTGTCGGTCACAATCTTCGACGTGGTCACGCTGACTTCAACTCCGTCCACCATGAACTTACGAGTTTTCTTCAGGGTCTTCTTGTGGCGCTTGGATTCCTGAAAGAACATTGAAATTTTGACGCTGACACTTTTAAAAGATGAATCCTGGCAGACAGAATGGATTACCTGAACGGACACGGAGCCCCCCTCCCTGCTCTTGGACAGGAAGCTGGATATAGACAGATTGAGGTCGAGGCTGTTAGTATCAGTGGCCGAGCTGCTGAGAGAGTCAGAGTCTTTCTCAACATCGCGCTTCGTCACAGCAGGACTTTCCTGCTCTGTCTTGGTGTCTGATTCACTGCCCGCTGCAGATATGTCCTCTCGGATCGTGCTCTCCTCAGCACACTTCTCATCTTCCTTCACAGGGGCATCAGGAGTGGGAAGCACTTCATCCGAATCCTCTTTGGCTTCATCACAAACTCCATTTGTGGATTCAGTTGGAAGTTGATCAGAAACAGCCTCCTCCTCCTTGGCCTGATTCTCTGGTGTCGACTCTGACTTTTCGTCAGTCATCCCACTTGGCTGGTCAGCGTCAGTGTCCACCTTGATGGCTAAACACTCGCCTGGCTTCTCTTCGATCTCTCCATTGATCTTCACTTCTTTACTATCAACTTCCTTCGATTCAGATTCCTTTTCATCAGTGACTGTATCTACATCTGCACCATTAGTAGTTTCTGAAACCACTTCATCTTTCTCCTCTTGTTCTGATAGGGACTTCTCTGATTCCTTCTCTGGCTCCTCCGCTGTTTCTTCAGTTTCAGGCTCCTGCACATTTGTCGCACTCATTTCTTCCGCCGATGCAACCGCCTCCTGTGTCTCATCTTCCTTGTTTTCTTCATCTGCAGCAGGTTTTGGGGACATGTTGGGAATGGATTCAGCGTTTTCACCGTTTTCTTGTATAGTGTCAGTAGGAGAGACCAAATCTTTGGGAGACTCGATCAGCCCTGAGGCTAGGTCTTCATTACTGGCGTCAGACACCTCGTTGAGTTTCTGCTCCTCGTTCTTGTCTATTTCACTCGTGCCCAGGCCTTCATCAGAGAGCTTATCAGAGATAATGTCCTCGGCAGGCTCGGCTTCTGTCTTCTCTGTGACGGACTCAAGCGTGGAGGCGGGTGCCGGAACCTTGTCGTCCTCTGAACTGGTCACGCTTGTGTCCGATGGTGCCCGCTTGTATCCGGGAGCAGTCTGATCCAGTAAACACAGTTAAGGAAACATCTCAAAAATAACATTCTTCAACAATCATTTCACTCACAAGAGGTGTTTCCGGCTCCTCTTCGTCTTCCTCTTCCTTACTGTCCTCGATCTCCTCAGTGACTTCAGCTTTGGCCTCCGCTATGAGCTCTCGGAGAGGCTTGCTGTCTGTTACGCTGGTGACAAACGGATGCTGAGAAGACAAGGACCAAGCAGTGAAACCTCGCGTCTCAGCAGGAAAACACCTCCAGATGAAAGCTAGGCTAAAATGCAGACCTGGTCAATGAGGGGCCACATGAGGTCCTTTGACTTTATTCATCTGGCCATCATGAGGTCAGCCCATAAAGCTATTATTTTTTTTAGTAATTACCAGTTCAACTCCAAATATATCATGTTCAAATGTGAAGGGTTAACTTTTGTTCTTCTTTTCATTCGAGCTTGTTGCGTTTATGCCTTACCTTCAAATCAAAATGAAAGATTATTGGAAAAAAGGAATTTAAGCTATTTACATTACATTTATGATATGTGAATAACAAATATGAATATTCTGAAGGTTTTATTTGCTTGTTTTATATTTTGTTTTTATTTTTTTCCTCATCATTTTGAATTGAGGCTTTGTCTTTGTCCTTTCTCTCTCACGTGATGTTTTTTTACGTTCTTTTTTCTAGCATCCTATCTCTTTTTTACTGTCATTCGTATCATATTTTTTCATCCTTACATCTCTTTCTTTCTTGCTTTCTGGGTGGTTCATCCATTAATGTATTTCTACTTTATTTTCCAATAAATGCCATTAGGTTACGATATAATTTTTTTCATATAGCGACAAAAGGACAAAGTTGACGTGAGCGTTATACCTGTAGAAGTTGTGCCGTGCTCCATCGATTGTCCACGTTCTTATCTAGAGCTTTTCGCAGGAAGTCATTGAACTCAGGTGACCTTGGAGAAAATATCAGGAATGAATAGTCAGGTTTATGTGATGAAACTCACACTCACCAGTATCTAACGAGGGCAGCCATCTAAACCAGTGCCTCTCAAAGTATAGAGTGCAATGATACAGTGGGAAGAAGGTGAAACAATGCATTAAATGTAGGGTAGCAAGCAAAACATTTCAGAATTTTCGTGTATTTCACTTGTAAAAGAAAGAAATGTAATTTGTTCCACAACAAAGCTTATACACTGAGACCATATTTCTAACATATTAACATTATTCAAACAGAAAAACAATGGCAAGACACATTATAAGGTGCGTGCGTGAGTGCATGTGTTTAATGTGTGTAAAGGGGAGGAGTGAGGCAAAAACAGTCTGGGAACCACTGATCTAAACATTCCGCAGCCATCTAACTCATTATCACCGGCTCACCATCGAGATGGCTGCATTAGAGTGGGCGGCTCAGACTTGGCTATTTTCAGCAGCACCCTCATGGGATTCATCTCATGGTTGGGTGGCTCAATTTGGGCCAGCTCTATCAGGGTGACCCCGAGGGACCATATGTCGGCCTTGTAATCGTACGGGCGGTCCTTAGAAGTCTCACACATCACAACCTCTGGTGCCATCCTGCATGAGAAGAAGTGAGAAGCACTGCGATTTGCTGACAGAGAAAAGCCTCTGGCTTATCGACAATATTCCGACAGCAAGTTGTTAACACTTGTATTTGCAGTACTGTATGACTCACCAGTACGGAGTGCCGATGAATGAATCTCGCCTTTGTAACGTCTTGGTATTTTTAGCTGACACCCCAAAATCAGCTGAAATGGGACATGAATACAATTTATGTAAATACTGCAGTCTGAAATAATGCTAGTGCCATCATAATAATGACGTTTATCAGACATTTTGCATCAGTTTCACATAAAATAACTATAGCAATAAGCTGTTATACCTATATATCTGTTGAAGCATATTGTTCATTCTGCATGTTTCTGAAAAAAATGTGTCGTAAAACTAAGATTCAGCTGAAACAGAATACCTACCTGATAGATATATGTCTTGCTTGATCCTAAGAAACCATATATCAAAATACATCATCACCACTTGATAATTATTGTTTGCCAGGTTCCTCGGTGACTGGTAGCCCACAGAGAGTGATTCATCAGGGAAACAATAGCTATGGATTTCACAGTTGCAACACTTTAAAATGTTACACAACACTTTGCATCAGCGATGCCGGCACATAGGAAAAGTACAAAAATACAATTCCCCTTTGGGGACGAAGAAACTCAGTCCAGCAAACTGGCGCAGAGAATGACTCATTTTAATGTGGAAATAAGCAAACAGAAGAGTTGGGCACATGCCACTGCTGTCCCCAGAGGTCACTGGGCTCAGATGGTTTTAATGAAGGCAAAGATGGACTCCGCTAATTAGCTTTAAAAGCCTATTAGTGTTACAGCCCTGCAGGCAGCTTTAGTGTCCACAGAGGACAGTCAACAGTGAATCAGCTGAAGTTATACAGCACATTAAATAAGCAGATAAATAAACAGGTACCTAGCTTCACATCTCCTTCCAGAGAGAGTAGGATGTTTCCAGCTTTGAGGTCTCTGTGGATGACTTTGCTGTCATGCAGGTAGCTCAAGGCCTCCAGGGTCTGCCTGCACACCACACGGATCTGGGGCTCAGTCAGGGGTCTCTCCAGTTCTGCAGCAGAAAACCACTGAGTCAGACTTTCTAAAAGATCAGGCGGTCACAAGTTGAGCTAAGTTAACAGATCTCGGTTGCCAATGGTGACTAAACAACGACACTCCACCCTTGCAAACGCCAGCGTGCATGACTGGAAGTCTGGTGGAGGACATTTGCTATGGCTGAGTCACATTGTAGAGCAGAACACAAGCTTGAATTCTCAATCATATCAAGACTACGAATACAGAGAAAGGAAAAAGACATTTATAACACTCATTATCCCAACTAATTACCATGCTCTTCGCAATAAAGTCAATAATACACATGCTCTACTAGGGGCATTGCTGCTTCTAAGCAACGTAGTTTACAAAAAGGGTGTCAAACCAAACCTCAAACCTCAAAGGGCTGCAATGGGAGCAGAGGTCACCAATCAGGTGTCTTGTAGTCAGTTGATTGTGCTGTGGCCCCTTTGTGGATCAGGGGGCTTGGTTTACATAACTGTGAATATTGTGTCAAGTAAAAATATCGCTCGTAAATTTTGCAAGTAAAACCTGTGTTCCTCAAGAGGGATTGTGTTTGTGTGGCTAATATAGAACACGCACAACACAATTTATACAACCTGTACCAAACAACGTTAAAAATCATCTTCAAGTGGGAGCCACTGGTCGTCGAAGATTGTCATTGCTGTTGTCCCATGTGGGTCACGTTATATCGATGCAGCAGTTGTGATGGTGGTTGGTGTGGTGAAATGTCTGCATTTTAAGTGTGAGCAAGAATTTGTGATTACAGCATTCACAGCAAAAAATTACGGACAAGAGTCTTGAAACCCAAATCTAATCCCGCATTGATCTCAGGGTACAAGCTTCTTTAGGTCTTTAGTCTTTAGGGTCTCACTGCCACATCTTGCTCTACATTTATATGCCTCAAACCTCAACAATCAAACTTCCTTGCCTTCCTAGAGTGAAGTCTACAAAGAAGTACATTCTCACCTAAAATTCAATCCTGTGAGCAAAACATTTATATGATTTGATTGAACACGTCCAACCTGATGACAACACTTTGCCCCTTCAGCACACATGATTGGAAATCTGTAAGAGGACGTGTGTTATGGTTCAGGCACATGGTTCACCTCTCAGTCATAATCCTTCACACATGATGAGTGAAAGAGTGTTTCTTTAGCCTCCCGAATAAGAAAAAGGAGGGTTTTCCAACAAGGCAAACGTGAAATATGAGTAACAGTAATTACACTTCAGCAATGGCTTAACCAAATGGGGAGAAGCGGAAAAAAAGAGGCAGTGGCATGGAACATAAAGGGCTGGATCATGGAGCCGGCACAACTTCCAGAGATTTTTTTTTTGGTTCCATCAAACTTACCAAGCATGATGGCATCCACTGCGCCACCCGCACAGAACTCAATGAGAATCTGCAACAGCAAATGGAAGAAATTAAAACCATATGTCGACTCCAGTGTAGTAGCAGTTGAATACGGCAAAAAGAGAACACATCTGCAGTTTTAAGGAAATGGGCACACAATGAATGTTTAACTGATGCACAAATGTATGTGCTTAAAGTTAGAAAAAGCAATGATTTTATCATACTGTTTTTTTTCAAATTTTCAAATAATCACCCAAAACTGATGATGCAACCGAGAAACAAGCGGTTGGAGAATATTAACACTCAGAGAGTGCAGACCTCGGCCAGGAGGATGCACAATTCTGCTCACACAACACACATATGCACGGTAGGAGGAATAAGGGGAGCTTGTGCTGCAGTTTCCTCTCAACCAAATTTGTGGATCCAGATGGTTATCCAGAACAGTAAAACACCTTGATGGCGTCCACTGTTTTTCACAGTAACTTTGCAGAGGATGATTTCTCTTTTAGTTGTAGGCTTCCTAGAAGTCGTGTTCCTTTGCGGATCAAATCTCCGTGGTGTGGATGAGCACTGCTAACTTAGGCCTTAAGGATGGAGATGGAGATGGACCACAGAAGCTAAGTTAGGTTAGTTTGCAGCATATTTATTTCAATACACTTCTACAAAATAACACTTTGACGCTTCATGTTACTCTTGAAAAAGTGAAAAAATGAATTTGCAACAGTACACCAATAGTAGACGAAATACCAGTGTGCAACAGTTTCATTTTATTGCTATTGTGCATGGGGTGTGAGGGCCCGCAGAAAAAAAATAAAGCCTGCTATGAAATCAACCTTGCTTGACCATGCTGATGAAATTTAAGCAATTATATTGGATATTGGATTGTCAGCGTGTTTCCAAGAAGCCCCTGGTGTCAAATGATTGTTAAAAATCAATCTAAGCTATCAGAAACCACTGCTGTCAACATGCTGGACTTATAACAAATAGAAATGACACATACTTTTACTGCCAACCTAAAAATGAAATAAACAAATATAATGCAGAAAACAGTTTGGGTCCAATCTGGAACAGCAATTGTTCGAAGGCAAACACAGTATAAATTAAGTAACAGTAAGCATTCTAAATTACTACGCAGTTTATTAACTCTGCAAAGTAAAGAAACATTTATCATGTGGCTAAATACAAGCCCACAGAGACTTCTGCATGCAGCTCTGAATTATTTACACGCACTTTCTCCAGCCTCCAAAAGCCCTCCATTATCTACTATAGATGTGGCCAGTCCACAAGAGAGGGTCACATGACACCACCTGCTAAGACTTGAAGGATGGGAGAGGCCAGTTCTAGCTCCCTGGGAGAGACACATGAACATGATGCACTTTAAAACCTGGCTAGACTAAGTGAATTCAATTTGATTAGTGAATTCAAGTTAAAAGGGGGAAGTAAGAGATTCAAGCATTTTATAGTTGCGCAACATTTGCGTGTCTATCAATGCCATCGCACTGGCAACATACCGACACTACACACTGTTTTAAGGAAACTATTTACTTTAGAATGTGATTTAAACACTGTGTTCTACCAGGCTGCGTCTGTATCAGACAGCAGAGTAGAACAAAAAAGGTTGTAAATCGTTCATGGTAGTGCGTGACTGGTTGGCAGCCCATGTCGCTGCAAATTCAAATCACAAGCACGAGGAAGAAAAAAAAAGTTACATCACCCACAAGTGCGCACTTACCCACAGCTTCCCTTCAAAGTAAAAGGCATCCAGCAGTTTAACGATGTGGTGATGGTTACAGGAGGCAAGGATATCTATCTCGACCATGTAGTCTTCCAACTCATCTTCTGTTTTTGTGTCGATGACTTTGGCTGCAGCAAGCGTCCCGTTTTGCTTGTTTTGTGCCTTGCAAAACAACAATCATAGGAAATGTGATGTTGGCTCTCACAATACATATTTATTAGAACAATGTAGGAGAACTAGAACACTCATCTTGATTTATCGTGAGAGCAGCAGTGTTACTGTTGTGTAACGCTAGACAGCAGATCATTTCACGATAGTTTAGCTAGCAGTAGTTTCGTAAATAATGGAGAACATAATGAAGGCTGTTGTTTGACATAACTTCCTGTAAAGCCTTCGCCATCTCCTATCAGGTCAAACACAGGTCTGTTTCAGCAACTCTAACTCGCTTCCTCTTTCCTCTCTTTCCTGTACCCATCAAACACCTACTTCAAGGTCAAAAACGGGAGTGAAAAACGAGATTACAGCTGCTTAATGAAGTAGTTAGGGTTCTCTTCCTAGGATGATGTCAAAAGAAAACTTACAATGAACTATATTTGTCAGAGAAAACAAAATGTAATAATAATTTTATGAGAACAATAAAAGTCCTATTTTTTTCTTTTGTTAAGACCCAATATGAGGAAAAAGTTCAAACATGAAAGACTGCATTTTCTAACAGACAATTTATACATGAGGAGAAAAAGCATGGATACAATAAATGGCATTTGCTATGTAATTTTGTCATTCAGTCATCTGTGTGTAGGTGGGATTTGAAGAAGCATGCATTATAGAAGCAGCTTTGACGGTGCATTCAAAGAGAATCAGATGTCTGTAGAAATGGAGGCACATTGAACAAATTGTAGGAGGGGGAAATGTCAGTGTTAATGTGTAGGACGAACCTTTCAGGTTTCTGGGCAGAGTTAAACGGAAAATAAAAGGGCGGGAGCGATGGGCTGACTAGCGTCAAGTACGTCATCTACCATGTGTACTCTTTGGACCTGGCACACAGACACACACCCTGTCCTCTGCTCTTTGTAGTGTCAGACGTCAGTTTATTTGTTTTTGACTCTCCTACCATCAAAGTCAGTATTTGTCCGTAAGTATAAGAAAACTGATGTGATCTGACTCTCAATTAAATAAATTCTCTCATAAAAGGTAGAAACAATAACATGCTGAAATCACAGCTAATCTTGGCGGACAATACATGGAGATCACATCCTGCAAAACCCGGGAGTGCACTCCCTGATGTGTTCAGAGGAAACTAGTATTCCATATTATTCATATAAGTGGGTCATAATGAGAGAGCTCAGGGAAGACAAAAGCAGGTCCAATTCGTTGGATACAGTATTTCTGAATTAAGTGTTGCTGAGAAAGAACATTTCCAACAAAACAAGTGATAGGTCTGATCATGCAACATGGACTACCTGAAGTCATAAAACCGTAATCTAATGTGAAGGAATTGTTTCCTGCGTTATAGCCAGAAATAGCAAAGGTCTGTGTGTGGACCATGCCAAATGTCACACATCGCTCATTTGAATAGGATTCTGATCCAAAGCAGAATTGCATATGATGCTTATTTTTTCTGACGCATGGAATGGTGTGCAAAGTATCTTGAAAGAAACTACTTTTCCAAATGGACAAACTCAGGGTAACTTCTTGTTGGTAAAAGGTAGAGCCGAATTACTGTCATCAACCCTAATACTATGAACATGTCGACATGGCATGTTAATAAGAGGATTAAAGGAATGATTATGATAATCATTATGAATTTATAACCATCAGCCAACAAGTGTATTAGAACCAAAGATGGCTGATGGTTGAAGCTTTGAAGTCAAGTAATAAAGGGAAGTGTTATGAGCCCATGAAATTAAGTGCCACACAGTTGAGGCCATGTTTATTTAGAGGAATTATAACCACACCTTTACTGGAACCGAGAGTAACAATACAGCGACTAATGAAAAGAAAGCAGGGCGTCAAGGATTTGGATTCGTCACACTTCACGTCGGTCAAATACAACAAACCCACCAGCAGACACCGAGATTCATCAATTATTTACCTTAAATACTTTCCCAAAGGCTCCATCTCCAAGTTCTCCAATGATCTCCCAAAATTCCTCGGGGTTCACGTCTCTGTGTACATGTTCGTACTGCTTCTTCTTCCTATCAGGCCCAAGCTTAAATATCTTGCGAAAATTGAAAAAGGACATGTTTTCCTCTGATACAGTTCCGCCGAGAAACGTAGCGGGTCCTCCTGACTGGGAGCTATCGAAATGACATAACGCGTGCTGGTAACGAAGGTGCTAATGTCGCCATTCGACTCTCTGGACGTCAATATTAACTTGACGGCAGTTATTACCAGTCATACCGCAGCTAGCGATGCTCGGAGGGCCAGTAAGTAGTTCGTCAAATCCACCCTGTCCGCGTCGGACTACAAGAAATTAAATCTTACTAACAAACGACGTAGTTTACACCGAACTAATGTTTTAGCATTATCAGCTAGCTTTGCAAAACAGTCAATCGGACGGAGCTCATGGCTCAGTTAGCTGACCACTGAAGTTAGCGGACCATTGTCAAGCTAGCCAAAATGTGTCTTAAAGCCGGAATATAAGGCTTCAAAATAAAACACCACATGCACTTCCTTTCAATTAATTTTTTTTTTACGACCACACATGTGTTTAATATGACATTAAAAATAAACACTTCTTATACGAGATGTTTTAAGGAGCCCATGCCATCTATTTTCTCATTTGCTGACGCACCAACATATGCGTTTTATTTTGGAAAAAGAAACCGATCCCTTTCCAGTGTGCAACTTGACGCAGCTGATTAGCTGTATCGGTTTCCTGAACCTCCTCCGACAGGACGCACTCCGCCTCTACTGCGCATGCCCGTGACGTAAACCTGAGCCACAATAAAAAGTTTGTCGCTATTTTTATTACATTAGAAAGTTTTCGACCCAGAAGTCAGTAGACGTAACAATGCAATAATTTCCTTTCACGACGAAACGAGTCATTCAGGAAATATCTTTATATTTATATTGTTTGAGAAAAAAGACAATATAAACATATATGCGACATTATCAAAACAGTCATTTGAAAATATTTTTTAAATGCGCAATGTTCTTATTCTTACCTTTGAGACGTATGAAGAACGATCTGCCATTAACCATGCCAAATTGGAGGGCACTTGGAGGTTATTTTATTGGAAGTGACAACGTTTTATTTACCATAACTAGTGAAACAAACATATAAAACCATCAGCCATTTCCTCCATGTGTTGACGCTCCATCCACCAGGTGGTAGCAAAGATGTACATTGGCAAGCAGGTGCTGCTTCATTTCACTGTCGTTAACAGCAAAACATATTTGTATGTGTTGAAACGTATCTTTGATATACTGTAAGCGTATTAATAGATTCTTATTTCTACGCATGCCCAGTCCTGGTCTCAAAGACGTTTTATTGCCGCCATCCTGCTACTTTTGCGACTGGCGGGGCCTGCTTTGTCCACATGGTCCAGCCCTCCGGTGGGAGGAGAAGAAGGATTCAACTCCACTTTTATTGCGTTGTCATGTTTTACAAGGAGTTCAGAAGCTCTCCGACCCTGCATGGATGCGCCCCGTGACATTGCGTTTCTGTCATCGCTGAACTCTTGGATCATTTTTAAAGCGCTCAAGTTGATGTCGTTTCCATGGGTAGCGTCTAAAAACGGTGTTTGAAGGAAACCTGTCGAGATGCAGCTGCGAACGGTGCTTGACGTGAACGTCGTGGATGTTCAGAAGCGAAGGAATCCCTCCAAACACTATGTAAGTTTTGCCTGTTTTTAGCTTGCGCATAAAGCCCTACATTCTTCTTTCTTGGATTGATAGATGCTGTCTGCGTTGTAAGTTTATAGGTCCCACTCATTTTTTGGCTTGTTTCTCGTCATTTCATCCAAGTGATTAAATAAACTTAGTATGTCTTACTTACAAATGATCAATTATGGCAGTTCAATTTTGTCACGTGCGTATTATTTAACAACAAACCTCTCTTTTATGACACTTGATACATAAATTGTAACTTTAATAGCCCTGGGCTATGTATATGATTATACTATTATTTTGAATATTAACAAACCCTACTGAAGATACCTCTTGATGTCAAACTTCTATTTTCGTTTTTGTGATGATCAAAATTAGAACACCGAGCACAAGTTTTAGATTATATTCATTGATGCGAATAAGTTTATTCGTCTGTACCAATCGATGACAATGCAGTGCATAGATGTCCATGTAGCACGCAGGCCTGGACACACATCCTGCTTGGGAAACATCCAGGGAAGGTCACTAGTTCAGGTCCCGAGCAGAAGCTTGAACCGCCCATTTTCATTTCTACATTGAACAGCTGAAGTCGTGACCTGAAGGCAGTCCCATTCTTGTCCCTTCTTTTGGTGAGCAGGACCCACAGTCTGAAGTAACTATCGATGCTGTCATAAACAGATCAACTGTGGTGAACGTTTTAATTTGAGGCAGCACATTATCGTGGTGCCAGATATTTTGGCTCACACCACTATAAAAATGCTAAACACTTGGATTCTCAATGCTGAAAAACAGATCTCTCTTCTCCTGAGAGAATTCAGAATGCCATGGCTGCAGCCATAAAACACATTCCAAATGAACCAAACGATTTCTGTTAGCCTCCAAGATTTATGTGGTCCTTTTGAACTCGGCTTTTGTAGTATCAACATGATACACGAGCGAGAGAAAGTCCACACATCAGTGAAGTGAAACTAGCTGAATTTGATTTAATATTTTCCAAATGGGACCATGTTAACATGTGCTTTATTATGACCACTTGTTGTGACTTTCATCTCTTTGTATTTTGTTAAGACCAACCCAAAGTTAAAACAAAAGATGTGCTTTTGATTAAAAATCAGATTGTAGTGAATAATAGCTGGTTACCCTCCCTACACTTAGGGTCCAAAACAGACTTCAAATATGACATTTAATTTTCCTTGCAGATACATGTACCTCTGTATTTGTTGAACCTGTAAAGTAAACAGAAAAAAATGGTACGATTAAACGAGTAAAAATCGACCGATGAGGTCAACATCTTTGCAGCTTCTTAAATGCTCAAAGTGACACCAACTTTTAAAGATGTTCAATGCTTGTTGTACCCCATATGTTCATGATTATCTTTGGACATTAAAGATATACAAGCTAGAGAGTGGATCACACTGTGTCTGCCTTTTTTGTCCAAATATCTTCCTTTAAAAATCAGTCTGTGACTGAGCCACACATAGGAAGACCAGTGTGACACTGGAAGACCATGAGGCTTGTGTATCTTGAGACTTGGACGTTCACCAAAGCTTTTTTGCAGACCACCTGGTTTATGGAAGTGGTATTTCCTGATGACAGTAGCTTCTGTCATCCTCAGCAGGATGATGCACCTGCCATAAAGCAGGAATTCTTCTGAAATGGGGGGAGGAATTGACTCATTGCATAACAGCATATGAGGCGTCAAAGGTGGGTCTGGAGCTGGTGGTTATGATGCTGTCTGGTGTCATCTGATGCAGGTGGTGGCCGACTAGCTGGCTACGAGAAGATACAGTCAGTGTCTTTCAACGTGTCCTGTGATTTTAATCAAACCAGTACGCTTGTATGTATACCAGTGTTGTAATAAATGTTGGAGTAAATCATGACACTTCCCCTATGAAGATCATTCAAAGCTCAGAATTAGTTTTCCTGCAAGGCATGCTTCTTTAACCTATATTTTGCTGTGACTTGGACTCCTTCCCGACTTGGTGTAATTCAATGTGAAGTGCCACAAGACTCGTCTCACGGGGCTGGAAAAATCAATTAGTCCATCAGGTAGAATTGGATTAATTAACCTGAGAGTTGGGATCAATTGCATCATCCATTTCCAGCTGAGGGGAGCCACTACCCGGAGGGCACGGATAATCCCCCGGGATGGAGGCCGGAGGTTAGGGAAGTCCCCAGGAGAAAAGGAGCGGAGGAAAAAAAATAAAATCTCATTATCTATGAGCTAAGCAACTGGAAATGCTTATCCGGTCTGCAAGAGGAAAGAAGTAACCCTTTGTCTTTCATCCCCTCTGCGCGAGTTAAACTTCCTTCCAGGGCCCGGTAGCTCTCAACCTGGCAGCTAATCCTTGTTTACATACAATTAAAGGGATGTCGGGAGACGACTTCTGTGATTCATTTGTGCTCACAGACCCTCCCTCACTCCTGGAGTATGACTCCTCCAGGATACAAAGCGTTTTAGCAAGAAGTCGTAACAATGGCTGACTAAGCATTTGCTAAAGGAACCTGAATTCTTTAGGGGCCGGTTTAGACGTTGACTCGGACTGATTAATGTAATTTGTCTGTCCAAAAGATGCACTTCAATTTTCATCAGAAATGTTGGTGCTGTTCTGGCTCCATGTTTATTTTGAAGGATTCATCTGTCTTAATGGTGGAGTGAGCTGTGTGCGTGCCTCCTGCTGTCCCATTGAGCTTGCTGCATTCAACTATATTTCACATGCTATAAAAGTTGTTCAATAAAATGCACTAAGTAAATGTCGGGCAATAATAATGGGCGGAAAAAAAACCCAACTCGAGAGTACATGAGAAGTTTCTTGGTGGTCTGTGCTCTCTGGGTGCTTTTTGATCATCCTAATAATTAAAGATAAACTACAGCACGACAGCAAACCTCTCTTTCTCACCCTCCCCTGAAGTAACAGTCGAAGAAGTATAGTCCCTGCCTCATCTGACAAGTCCGTGACTAAGGTTTCTCTCACACTGGCATTCTTGTTCTGGCTTGGCACAAACTCTACTTTGACACTGCCTCCGTCCTTGTGGGCATGTTACACCTTAACTGTTCACATCCTGGTGCAGGGCTCAATGTGAGATTACATTGACTGACTCACAAGCCTATTGAATTTCTCCCAAATTTGGAGAACTTGAAAATGATGCAGTCCACATGCCAGTCCTGTCAGTGGCGCAGGAGGTCTCTGTAACGTCTTGCAAGCAATGAAGAAAAAGGCACTGAGATTTTCAAACTTGCTCTCTGAGGAATGTTATTGTGTCAATGACTCATATTCTCAGTTTTATTTTGGGGTCAAATTGCGTTGAGTGAGACGAGACTGTACCAGGGTTCTCCCCAGCTCTTTAGCAACATTGCGGCCCCCTACACTGGGATAATGACCCCTGTATGCTGGGATTTCACCCCTTTCATTTTCATCTTTTTTTGTCAGAATGTAGTGTAATATGTCTCAAATGTCAGACGTCCCTCCCTCTCTATTAGGACTCCACCTTTTAAGGTAGGACCTTAAGGTGGGCCATGAAGTATAATGCACTCTGCATTTGTGTTCTCTATAGTCAAAATTTGGCACTGCCATCACTGCCCCCAACCCCGATTAGATGAAAAAAAAATCATTGGGAGAACCCTGAATACAATGGGGAGCCAAAGTCTGCCCATCTACTTCCACCTCATGGGACCTAAGTTAACAAAAAACAGTAACAGGAGTCAATGAGGATATAAGTGGAATTTTCTGCTTTAGCTTTAGATATGCCGTAGAATGTCTGTGTATTTGACACTTTCTAATGCAGAAAAAGCGCTGATTTTCGAACGGCCTCAAAAGTTACTTTAGGTTTTGTGTGTTGTTGTAGGGAACTACGTGCAATGTTTGTCACAGGCTCTCTCGACCGACTATTAAATGTGGGCCAGCATGCGGGTTAAGCTGTTTAACAATGTCAGCTAATGTTTGCTATCTTCTACTTTTGATAGTTTAGTCCCTTTAGTATCTGCCTTAGCACCAGAGCTGTTCTGGTTCTGCTGCAACGATTGATTTGCAGTTCAAATAATGACATATTTTCACATGCAAATGAATTATAAATTGCACAACAAACATAGTTGAAACTCGCATCATTATTTATCTTTTATTATTTTATTTATTATCTTTTATTCATTATTTATCTTGACCGACTGGAAGGGAGATGGAGGCTTAGGCTCCCGATATACACCGTTTGTTTGTCGGGCCAAGTACCTTTAAATGGGCTGTATTGATTCTAACTGCTTATATCGTACAGATTTAAACTGCAACGAGTACTGCTTTTACCTGCATTACATGTTGATGTTAGAGTACCTTGGAAGTCCATTCTTTGGAGAGCACAGATTATAAATCAAAGCAATTAATCTGGAAATACACATGGATGGGATTTTGTTGAAAGCGATTGTGTTTTTGTGCTTCTAAAAGGAGTGAAAGAGCAGGATTGAGTTGAACCACAGAGATCCTTGCTCTGCTAAAATTATCCAGCAGTAATTGATTACTGAGATTGATACCTCTGCAATACACTAGCAGTAAACGGTATCTGTTCTTTCCTGTTTTTGTGATACAGAGCTGACATTTTCCAGATTAGAGAGAGGCTCCTTCCTTTAATTTGGAGAGAATGTGGAGTCCCTTCAGTGAGAGCTGAGAGTCTTCCAGCTTGCATGCACTGATAACATGAACCGTATAAAAGTTGGTGATTCAATTTCTTCATCTGACTCATGTTGATTGTTTGCTTGACAATAATGTTTGAACATGATGAATGAGCGAACCTCTCTCGTCATCCGCACTGTTTTCGGCAGTTAATATTCACACTGGAGACTCTTTAACTACTGACTTATCCTGGTACATGGCCACCACATGTGGGAATGGTTCCTCTGTAAACAATCAGCCCCATGTGTCTGGATAGAACTGCGCTTTATGAAGCCATCTGTTTCTGAGAAAAGTTGTTTGTTGCTGTTTTATTATTGAGACACTCTTTAGATCAGGAAACTCTGAGAAACTGTGTTTTATCGTGTAGATTTTCCCCCTTCTGAAGCGCAATAAGTTGTTGACAAAATAGAAATACTTGCTTTTCTCATGAATGACTTGTAAAATCTCTTACAAACCAAAGCTAAGACAAGTTTGAAATGTCTTTATGTCTGTCAATAAACAGAAGCAGTGGATCGGAAAAAGCCTTTTAATGACTGAGCTGAAGATCCATGGGCCCGAGCATTAACCCCTGATGCTTGACTGAAGCATCAACCTTTAATGAGTTTGTTTGACCTTTTAATGGCCTTCCAAAGTTAAGACGTTGGGGAATGCACTTAGGCTTAATAGAGTTGGAGTGCTGCGGTGGTGTGTTTGACAAAGTGACTTCGTCCCTAATGTATTTGGTCTTCTCTCTCTAGGTGTATCTTATCAACGTCTCCTACTCTGACTCCACTTCACATGTCATCTACAGGAGATACAGTAAATTCTTTGACCTACAGGTATGTAACACTACAACTACAAATGAGAGCCACGCAATTAATTGAATTGTAGCGGATTTTGCTACACTGTGAGTGGGTTTTTTTTGCAATAAAATGCATTCATTCTTGCAACTAAATTTGGAGACAAGTCAGTCTGAGACCGACGCTTGCTCACACAAAACGGCGCCTGAGACCTGTCAATCATTGATGTTTGACCCACCTCCAGTCTGAAGACGACGTATGACTGATGCTCTCATGGCGGAGGCTGTTGTATAAATGAGTGCTGACAGGAAGAAAATAAATATCAACCCTTTATTCAGTCAATTCTTGGGTGATTGTTTTTGAAAAATAGTTATCCTTTATTTTTAATTAAAATCTTTATTTAGATTTATAATAGTCTTTATAGGTTTGCTGTGTTAGCATATTTGAAAGGGAAACTTACTGCAGCGATTTTGTATCGGAAAGAAGAAGCATGGAGTCTTGATCCAGCATATAGTGGTTTTCAACCTGACCCTTGGTCGTGAGAAGTCCTGGTCGGAGAATTCCAGACTTAGAAACCATCTGGGACTTATTCATCCAGCAAATGACAAAAACATGATGTCCTTTGTCACACGACTTTAATATATACAGTTGCTTGAGTGTTCAGTGCTAGACTGGCTTTAAAAGTGTGTCAAATAAAACACTAAGATAAGATATTTGTCTCGTAAAGCATCTCGTAAAAGCCCCCTGCAATAACAGCTCGATGGCAGTGACCGTGCTCAAGCGTCGAAGGAAACTCTTTGTTCTGCAGTCTCTTGATAATAGTGAGGAAACTTCTGTCTTCGTCCATCTGACAGAAACAGAGGTTCTCTTTTCTCTGTGTAAACAGTCATCTTGTTCGTAGATCCCTGCTGTAGGTGTTGTTTTTGGGTGGCGGGGAGCTGTGAAGAAAAACAGTCTGCAGCTGTACATGCAAAAGGGTGGGGTAGTGATACTGCCTTTTTAATTGAGAAAATAGTCATAGTAATAATAGAGTGGATCATTTATTCGGAATATGTGGAAAGGTATCAGTGTAATTTCAAAACGTTGTACCAGTCCATTTCTTACAATGTTACCGTCATTGATCACAAACTTCCTTGCGTTGGTATTACTGTTCAGCAATATATCCACCAGGGGGAGCAGCCCACAGTCAAAGTCCATGACAACTACAAACTCCAAAACGAACATGGTGAGTGTGGGAGATGTATTGACAATGTACCTCTTGCACAAAAGAGGAAACAGAGACACCTTTGTACTCAGCAGGTGGTGCTCAGTGAGGCCGCTAAATGTATTGCGACTAGAGGACGGATAATTTCCGCCATACTTTGTGTTTCATTAGAGCTAGGTATCGGGCAGTAACAGCAACACAGCCTCCACGGTTTGCGGTGGTACTGCTCCGTATAGCCCAAGGCCCTAAGTTTTGTAGAAACGTGCAGAACTACAGAGGAAATGAATACAGAGCACGGACAGAAGGCTCTGTCCATATCCGGATCCATACACGTTTAGCATAAATGGGCCTTGACAATGTTGTGTTCATAGATACTGAAAAGTCACATTGAGTGTCTCAACGAAAGTTGCACTTAAGCAATGCTGCATCCTTGAGTTTGGATTTATGGAGCTAGAACAGGGATGTTGACGCAGTGAAAAGACATTTTTGTGGAAAAAAATCATAGAACAAGTTTATTTTTCCTTTTTAGAGTGTACATCTAAGCAAGAAATGTGGGTATTGAGCTGTTCCTAAGCTGCATACATCGGGGTTGAACTATCATACTGTGCTTCTAAGTGAAATGTATATCTTGAGAGAATAGAATCAAATGAGTGAGGTTCTAGTTTCAGTGACAAAGGAAAAATATTTGCAGTGAAATATACTCGAGATTACACCCCAAATTCCTATGTTGTAGTGATGAACAAGTAACACTGGTGGTTAAGTATTGAAATAATTTGCTTCCTGCTGCAAATTTATGGGTGCTGAAATCAAATGTAAAAGTTAAAACATGTGCTACAATCACCACAACAAACATGAACTAAAATAACCTATTAACATGGGCGCAACCATGACTGCAACTCACCCACATGTGAATCAAACTGAGCTGCTGTTTTGTGTCTGCTGACTGACATCATCTACACTCCAAAGTGTGAATGAGGCACAAGTACTGCTTTTATGTTCTGTAAAAACTGAAAACATAACTGCCCCATGGCTGGCAAAATGTGACCATGATCTCATGCCAAAAATTGGAACCAAGCCCATAATAGAAATTAAAAATAAAAATTGTGACCTGCATGAGGGACATATTCCACACAAACTATTTTTGTCATTATATTACTCAAAGTTGAAATTTCACACAGGCTTGATTTCAATTCATTTCTTCTTCTGGCTGATAATGCAGTTTGAATTAATTAAAATTATATTATATTCCTGTATATTTTCTACCTAGCATGTTAGCCCTTTGCAAGTGTATGTATACTATAATTATGTATTATGCAAATAAATAGTCTCTGCTGCCATTTATTGAAAGTTATTTTCTGTTGAAAGGCCTTTAAATGATCTGTTATTGTTTACGATACTATGTATTTCTGGAACCTTGACATTCACAGTTTAGTCTGAGTAGAAGTTAAATTACATAGCGTGCGCTAAAGCCCAAACACTGTCCTATTATTATAGCTGTATGTAATAATACAGTCAACTCGCCGCAGATGGTTACATAATTAAGTTAAAAAATCGGCCTTATTAAACTTAATATTAAAAACAACCCAAAAAATCTGGGGTTAAGATCTGGGGTTGTCTTGAAGGTGGAGTCTCCTAAAATACTGCTGATCTGGAGTGCGCTCTCTGGATGTTTTTGAGCAGCACATGTTCGACATCAGCATGTTTGGTCAGTGTGTCAGACAGAGTTTACCCTCAGAAAGAAGCAACTAAGGTTTTTCTCCTCCACACCCTTCAGCCACAGTGGACCGACCTCACGGGGTCACAGCATTCCTGAGGGGAATTTGTGGAGCGTGCAAGTCGCCCTCGTTTTTCCCTCTGCAAAATCCCTTTCAAGTTAGACCTTTCATTAAGTACTTTATTATTTTGCAAGAGAGCTTATTTTCACTGGGGATCATTCAAAACAATACATTTAGATCTGTTTTTTTTACAGATGTTTCCATGTGAGTGGTCAGCTGCACCATAATCTTTCCGTAGTAAACAACTGTCAAGTTGATGTCTAAACAGCAGGCCGAGGTGGAAGCGGATTCTTTGCCCACTAGGGCATTCTTCCAAACTCCTCCTGTTTTGAGATTCTTTCTGCAGCAGCTTCTTTGTTTCTCAGAGAAATGGCTCTTTGTCTGTTTATGTCTTCCCACCAGGGACAGTTGAACTAAGTTGACCTGCACATCATGGTCTTCATCACTACAGTCCACTTGTGTTTCCATATGCTCTGACAACAAACTTTTTTTGGGCTGCAACCAATGATTATTTTGATCGTCGACTTGTCACTGAAACGATTAGTCGTCAGCATATGACGTGTGCGGCATGATGAACACACCTCCATGATTGTAGTGTTGTCAATTGATTGTAAATTAAATGTATATCAATTGTTGTAAACACTTTATGTGGTGTGGAAGGTACGTGTCCTTTGTGAAATGGTCCCATACGCTTGACGTTTTGGGTCACGGTGGTTACGTAGCCTCAGATGTTTCTCTCTTGCTGCAGATTGTACGAGGAGAACAATGAATTCACGACGAATCGATTTACTGTTATTGCTCTTTCTGAAGTCTGAAGTAAATGTGAATTGCTAATGCTAATATTCAAGCAAATCTGATGTTTTAAAGCACCTCATGCAAATTATTCTGAGGTATAATGATTCTAATTTCATGGAAAAAAAAAGCTGCTTCCTTGCAAGTGCAGACTTGCGGTAATCGGTAAAAATACTAAGACATCTGATTTGAATATACTTAGATATTGTACTAGCAATGGAGCTTTATGAATGCAAACATTTAATGTCAGACATGAGTCGCTCTGAATGTTTACCGGGCTTAACCTTCTTTCCAGTGGAAAATGTAATCGCACAGCCGGGTATAAGAAATGTTGTGTGGTATTTGTAAAATATTATGAATGAAATGTTATGAATGGGACCCATCCGATCCAGGTTCCCATACCAATGTTACTGACAGTTCGGAAATTGCACCGACAACCAAGCAGGAGCTGTTCTACAACGGTCAATCTGTGCGGCCCAACCCCTGTCTCACATGTGTACTCTTTGATTTGATCATTTCCTTGTATGAATGATATAGTATTGGCAGATCCAAAGTGGCTGAGACTGGATTGGAAGGGTGAAAATGGGTCGGTGCTTCAATACTGTAACTACACTGTTACAGTATTGAAGCACTGTTTATAATTTTTCTCAACATTCTGGAATTGTTATTACAAGAAAAAGTCATACCATCTTCTAAAAATCTAACTAGTGTTGTTGCTGCCACTCGGTGTCATGTGTCCACCACACTCAGCTGCTTCCATATTAAACGTATATGAAGCCTTTTTACCTTTGCTATGCTCCAAGTTGAGTGAGTTTCCACACCTGCTCTTGGTAAGTGGATCCAGAAGGATCCCTCAGGATGATGTCACCATTGTTTTTAGATGAGAATGCTCAGATTCCTGCAGAGGTTCTTGTTGTCCGAGGTGTTGAGTGAACACTCCCATCACAGAGGGAGAACAGCTTCATCCTGCTGGGAAAATGGATGAGATCGAAATACAATACTTGACACATGCACACATTTTCACTCTTATGCAAACTGTGAACTAGAAGATTCCTCAGTATTGACTTGGATGATGTATGCATAAAATTGCAGACACATATACAGATACCAGGGTTGAATAAAAATAATGAAGTGCATTAACTGAGTATAGTAAATGTGGTAATAGAAAAAAAACACATTTTCAGTTTTTAAATCCTGACAGAATTATTCATAATTTCCTCTGTAGATAGATAGATAGATAAATACTTTATTAATCTCCGAAGAGAAATTCCCGTTTTTTTTGTTTTTTTGTTTTTTTTTAGATAATGTTTAGTATTATATTTGACATGACATTTGTATAGTCAGTTTTTCCAGTCAACTAACCTAAGTTAAAATATAATTCAGATTATTTTTTTGTCTTTCATCATAAGTCAGGAACATATTCACACATGAGACTTAACAGAGTGAAACTATTTCCCTCTGTCTTTCTTGGCTGTTGGACTCTGACCTTTGTTGTACTTGTCTCTTGACAGGTGTGGTTTGCCTTTTATCAAGTCACTTTCTCTTTGAATGAGTAGACTCTAACTTGTGAAAGCTTGTGCAAAGCTTGACTTAAGTTTGAAGTGTTAGCATGATCGTAAAACCCCACTTGTAATGATGCTTTTGTCCATTTTGGCCTAGGAGCTAGCTGCGGTCTACCAGTGCTATTCTCTATGCTCAGCATTCTGCTGGACATTTACGCTGAGTGTGGCCTTTAGAAAGCCAAAAACATTGTCTTTACTCTTGAAAGGAAAACCATTTCTCCTGAGCTGCCGTTATTTTGAGAGTGAGTGGGTGAAAGCTTGGTTTTAGAGAATTGCTTGATGCTGAAATGAAGAAACCACAAGAAGAGAAACCGCTTTCGACTGGTGAACTGCAGTGCGTTGACAGAACCGGTCCAGATCTGGACACCGTATCTGTTTTTCCACCTGGTGCTTTCTGGCTTACGCTAGACCTGGACGGGTCTTCTGGCCTGCCCCCGCCCCCTCTGGTGAATAGGTTTGACACTTAGGCTCGACCGTGGATAAAGTGGAGCAAAGAAAAATGAGCTAAAGATGGCATTAGTGTGCATTTGCATCTCCGTGGGAAGCTTTTTTGTTGAATAATTTAGAGAGCAGGGAACATTTAAATCCATTATCCTTAACCACTGGCACCACCTGACACTTAAAATATACTCTGCTGATTACTGCTATAAAGCTTTTTTTCATTAAAAAACCCAATTCATACAATGACAATTCATTCATATTTTTCCCCTTCATCAAAATATTTATTTTTAATATCTTATATATAAGACGTTTACACACACACACACACACACACAGTGGTGAAACCAAAAGTAGTACAGTTGGCATAAAACTGACGCAACTATATTCTTGAAGTACTGATCAATTACGCGTGTCAGAGATGAATCACAAAAACAAGACTGTGCTGCCCTGGTAATCGTCTTCAGCCATTACAGGAAGAAGATGACATTAGCATGATGTCATTGTGCGTCTCCATAAGGCGGTCTTTGTCCCACCATTTACTTGATTTATGATCTTTCATGATACCCTTTGTGCAGCTCAGGTTTTGACCAGTGATCGGATGGCTGCTAATGTGTGACGCTTGCTTTTGATGAAGGTCTTTCCCCTCCCGGTCAGATTAGTGTGGCTGGTGTAAAAGCGTCTGTTGCTCTGACGATCAAAGTGAGTCTGTAATTTCACGACACAGTAGCTTCTCACAAGAGGTGTAATTACAGCAGGGATTGAACCCGGGTGCCATGACCAGTCCTTTCTTTGAAAATCCCCTTTTAGTGTTCGTTACTTTTGGGCTCATGTTTTAAAAAATAACCATGTGACAATTCTTCTGATCCTCTCCCGCAGATGAGAATTCTGGACAAATTCCCAATCGAAGGAGGGCAGAAGGATCCTAAAAAGCGGATCATTCCGTTCCTACCAGGTGAATTATTAACGCAGTTGCTGTTGTGTTTGTCTCGTGTTTTCTAGAGCTGTGTTCCGTGTGTGAGAGGCTCTGCAGAGTGGGATCATCCTAATCTGATAAAGTGATTGTGGGTCAAAGCAGCAGGGAGAAGTCAAGAGATCCTTTGTTAGTCGAGGTCTGCCGCTCTCCTCTGTCTGCTGGTGTTTTGATCTCTCTGTCAGCCTCTGACACACAGCACACACTCACTTCTTCTCTGTTTATATACCTTTGACTCAGATTTTGACCCAAATATTAAAAAAAAATTCTTCCTTAAACGTCTTTACCTCCTGGACGTGCAACGTTGAGTCACTGCTGGCAGATTAATTTCTGTGAATTACTGCAACTGAAATATAACCACATTTAAAAGCTGTGCATGGTACGGCATCTATCAGAAAAATAATCCACGATTATCATGACATCTGAAGCTCTTGACATGTCAGACAAGCACAGTGACTAATTCATTAAGGTTTCAAGAGACACTATTTTTCCACGTGTTGAATACTTGAACTGATGTTTTATTGTTTTGTTACTAAAGGTAAAGTTTTGTTTCGGAGGAGTCATATCAGAGATGTGGCTGTGAGGCGACTGAAGCACTTGGACAACTACTGCAAAGTAAGAGACAGCATGTGATGCCGACACTTGGTGGTGTTATTCACCTTCATTTTCACTTCCTTATTTTTCATTCTTTGATTAATCTGATTTTCATATTTGCTCTTTGCACAATTACATCCATGAGCCTACAATTATTATTATTATTATTTTAATTTTATCATTATTTGGCTTTCATATTACTTTGTTGTAGCTCCACCCCGTCTTTTTTGTGTGCACTGTATGCAGTTGTGTCTGCCTCATAATGTACATGTACGGTAGGTTAAATATTATCTTAAGGCCTCACGGTGGGCTGTTTGTAGTTTTAGAAGGCAGCATTTATCTCTGTGTCCCAGCCGCAACAGGAAAGGAACCGCTCTATCTGCACTGGTCATTTCCTGTCACAAATGTAAATAGGCAGCTGATGAAGGAAACAAGGGAAATGGAGGGCACTGAGGGGTGAAGAACAGAAAGCAGAGAAGAAGAAGTCGATGAGTGCAGCCGGGTTACCTGACTCTTGAGTTCGACTTATTCCACGAGAGGGAATGTAGGGCAGGTGAGCTGCCAAGTGTGGCAGCCGGTTTCACTTAGAAGAACTTAACTTTATATGCTGCGAAAGAAAGACGCTTACAGACACACCCAGCCTACCGGGGATGGTTTGCTGTATAACAATGTTTCTTATAACTATTGAAGTCACTCGATCCATTGTGGGGATTTGACTTCTTCATTTTATTTGCCTCTGCTAAACATTTTTGTGAAGGTATTCATCAGTGTTATCACCGACAGCTAAAACGTGACTGCCTGTTTTAAACTTTCTCTTTCCCACAGGCTCTTTTGAAACTTCCCTCCCACATTTCCCAAAGTGAGGAGGTTTTGAAGTTCTTTGAAACCAATGCAGAGGATCTCAACCCTCCCACTGAGTGAGTTTCCACACCGACAATAAGCCTCCATCGCATTTGAGCTCACTGTGATGGTTCTAGCTATCGAGGCGTTAATGGAATTGAACTCATGATAACAGCTGCTTTGCTTGACACAGGGAAAAGCAGATCTGCCCCAAATGAAAATATTCACCTTCAAAAATCCTTTTTATCTGTGAAGGTGTTGAGACTGAGGTTGGTCCAATCACAAATGCTTATAGCATAACTTGTCAAACTGATGAAAATTAGGTTTCCTCATATAGCACTATTTCCGCGTATAGCATCATATAGCAACACGTGTTTTTTTATATATCATCACAGGCCAGTTGACCTTAAGTGGGATTAGCGGTATCTTAGGTCCACCAGTAGAGGGCGTTATATGCCCTACTGTGAGTCTTGTAGGGATACAATTGTCTCATTGGGATTCTGAGGCCACCGGATGGCACTGTCTGCTTTAAAACGTGGATTTAAAGCGCCAATCCTATGAAACCGCACATCATTTCTATACCAAGAGCACCATCTGGCCTCTGAAAATTACGACACCGTTTCATCAATCCTGCAATACTGTATCATGATACCTCATTTACCCATCACTGCAGTCTGATAGGAGAGTAAGTGTTGACCATAACATAGATTTATTAGCTTACTGACAAGGCTAAACTTTTTAGGACAAACAACTTTAATATTTTGGACTCGACCAATATATCTAGTGTAATGAGCGAACTAGGACCACAAAGTGTTCTTGCTATTGCTTGAGTGGGAAAAAAGCTTTTAATTTAGATGACAGACATTATGACTGTGTAAGAAAATCCAGTGTGACCAAATTTTGACAAAGCAGATTGGATTAGTCCAAATACGCGAGGGCAAAGCTAATGCTAACCCTACCACAGATCGTTTTAACTATAACCTAAAAACAAGTATGTGATTCAGAAGATGCTGCAAGTGCATATTTGTCTTGGCTTTAATCAGCACAAAACTGAAACAGAAATCATCTACTTAACATCTCCGTAATTTGATTTACTGGCCTTTGAATTATCATTGAATGCAATGAGCTCTGTTGGACTCTAGGTGGCAGTAGTGTTAGGAAACTCCAATATGCTGTAGGAACATGAAGAAGAGCTAGTGCTGCAGCGAAGGAATACAGGTGAATGACTCAACCTTGGAAGAAGTAAACATGTAAATCCCGATGAACTGGAAACTTGCAGGTCCCCAAATCCTTCACTGAAATACCTTCTTAGGTATTCTGTTTACGTGTGAACCAACCACATAGCCACTCCTTGATTTGAAACCCAGCAGGCTAGGTTCTGTTGTTGTTGGCATTGTGTTCTATTTGTTATTTTGTAAAATGTCCACCTTGTGAAAGGCTTTTCAACATGTCGCCACAAGAGGATCCAGTTTCAAAGAAAGTCCCTTGTGGAATTTGCAGCAAACCTTTTGCTAGATCAGTTGATTTATCTTGTCTCTAGCTGTCTTGTCTTGATCCAGTGTCGCCGCATTGATGTTAGCTCGCAGGCACTGCCTTTAATTAATAATGATTTCTTTGTGGTGACATTTGATCCCAGACATAATGCCGAGAGGATCAGAGGTGTCGTGAGAGTGCAGGGAAGTTCAAGTCAGAGGGCAGAGGAGGATCTGGCTCGTTTGTCATGCTCAGTTCAAAACCGTCTTGGCGCGGGTCTTATCTGTCACCTCTGACCATCCGGTCTTCGTGTGTGACCCATTTCAAACAGAACTATTCATGCAGGGAAAACCGCAGCGATCCTTCCAATCCCCAAAGCCCCACCTACTCTGAGCCCCGAACCGTTCAATTATAATCCCATTTCAAAGAGAGACGCTCCTCCTCCTGTGGTAAATTGAGGAGTGGGAGTCTTAATGTCATGCCACCCAAAAATTCAGCTTGCACCGTTGACTCCAGGCCATTTCGGAAGACAGATGGCCAAACAATTCTCATGATCTCGTACTTGTCCCTGGGAAACCATGTTAAATGACTAATAATATCATTTAGAGTTAATTTAGAGTTAAGAGTTAAGAGAGTTAGAGTTAGAGTTAAAGATTTATATAAAATCAGTTTATTTATTACCCATCACATGACTTAAGTTGAACCCAGCAAGTGAAATTGTATCTTTGTAAGAAGAAAGTATGACCCTGCTTGATATGATTTAAGAACTGCAGTGGTTTTGACAGGCGAGGCATTCCACCTAAAATTGTGCTAAATAAAGACGGAACGTTTTATTCACTGGCGACTCTGATATATGACTTCTTCTGCTATCTAGTGGTGAATCATTGTACATGCAGCTCGCCAAATATATGTAAGCTGCTCTGCGGTCTGCCAAGAGAGGGCGCTGCAGTCGCATGCTAAAACTCGAGGCCGTTTTTTTCCTGAATTTTTACAAGTTGGTCAGTGAGTTATGTGTTAGTTTTTGTTTGATTAAAAACAGTTTCTCACTTCACACACACGCACAATTTTTAAATTTAGTATCTGTTCATATTCGTCACCCGAAAGAGATTTATTATCATGATTATTATTCTTATTACTATCTATAAATAGGCCATATGTCTTTTGGATAGTGGAACAAAAGATGGTATCAGTGTGTTTAGTTGTCGCTAAGAACCGCGCTCCACTCTCGCTCATGTGGATTTAATTGTGAACTTCATCCCTCACTCTTGTTAACTAAAAGTTTAAATATCACCCTAACACACAGTAGCAGAGTCTTAAACATGGTTCAGTGTGTGGGGAAACATTCTTGTCCTTCACAGCTATTAGATTTTAATAGGTGGAAACTGCACTGAGCCAGGACTCTGAAGCTTCTCTGGGGAAGAATATGATTCCCGCTCTGGGCTGTAGCGGTCACAAGCAAACAGGACAGGTCAGACCGCTGTAATGTTACCGATGCTGACTTACAGACTGAGGCTTTGTGCTGCTCGGGACCACAGTGTGTCATTGACTCCGCCCCTCTGAGGTCAAACATGATGTCCATTCATCTCTTTATTTGTTTGCAGAATTTAATTTCATCCATTGTTATCATGAAAGTGACACATAGTTGGTTAAATAAATCATTTTCATCATTTTAGAGCAAAGCTAGAAGTTTATTGTTAAGTGTAAAATGGCTTTTATTCAATGTAATGTGATATTTATTGTTTGGACACCAGTGAAAGAGCCTTTTATTTCATTACTACACATACTCAAGTGGTGCATTAAAGTACATTTCGAGGTGGATTCTGGCCACATTGCTGTGGTTCATTAGATTCAGAGTGTATTTTGAAACCCACTCTGCCTCCCTCCCCATGTTAGTGGGTCAAGTCCAGCATGCATTCTCAACAAGGGTTTGGCTGGCATGATTGCCCACCACATTTGGGTGGTCACTCAACCAGTGTCCAGCGTCGAATCATTCGGCTCTTTATCGGAAGATTACTCGTACTGATTATGCCTTTGTGGTGTTGCTTTTTTTTCAGAGACTGCGGCGGCTCTGGCAAGAGAAAATCAGGTAAGATCATGTGTCTTTATTCCTGATTCTAATGCTAGTCTAAGGCCATCTATAAATATTTGTATTATTTTGGCACATGAAAACAAAAGTGGGAGATTTGTTTGCTCTGATGTGTGTATGAGAAGGTTTGAAAAGTGAATTTTGTTTTCGGGGAGTTTGACTGGAGATAGAGGGGCGGGACTCAGCTGAGCAGCGTAGGAGGAAGTGGGACAAGTATCAGAGAACAGCTGTGCGATTTGTGTGTGGAGCTTTTACACATGCTGTCTTGGAATACCCGCTTGCATTTCCGAATTATGTCATACAGTTGCGGTGTCCGTTCTGCTGCTATTGTAACAGTAAAATAACTCTGAGGCTGCTGGCCAGTCTGAGAGAAGGGGAATAAAATAAGATCCCAAACTAATTCCATGATGTGTTCCATCATGGTATTGAGGATTTACGCAACTGAAAATTCCAGATTTGCAAATGGAAACAGCTGATGGTAGCGTGTCACACGCTGAGGAGAAGTTTCTTCTGAACGTTTGAGCACGTTTGTTTGCTGTTTTTGTACTGATTGAGTTGTGATGCCTTCCTCACATTTGAAAATGTTCTGTTGAGGACTGTTGGCTTCCTCTGACAGTTGGATAATGATGACATCTTATCTCTGGCAGTGGAATGTCTGAGGCTTTTTTAAAGCCAGCTGAGGTTGAGATCTACTTGGGAAGCTATGCCCCTGTTCCTCCAGGGAACACCGTAGGATTCACCCTGAGGAAGTGGAGAAGGTTTCATGTAATGTTGAAAACACCAATACTCCGAAAAGTATTGACACGCGAACTCTATGTCCAGATATTACACTTTGCCATGGCATTGACGTATTGCTGTGTCTGCGATGCACTCTGCTTGTAGCACACTTGCAGCCTGAACTCCATGATGAATTCCGGCAGGTTAGTAACGGTCTACATCTTTTACCTTACTGGATTAAAGATTTAACTCATGTCAGCTGTTATTGTTGTTAATGTTGGTTGTTTTGTTATTAAGTTAGCCACGGCTGGCACTTTTTAGCTGGTGACTCTGCGCCTGCATCTTCAATAGAAGTACCTGGTCAACCAGTGAGAGGTGGGCCTGCATCTGAACCTAAGAAATTACTCGAAGCTCTATCTACGTTTGATTCGATTACAATAGATGAAATGAAATTCTTATTGCCCTGTTTTATTTCTGTTATGATTATTCACTTTGTTATTTATGCGATGCAATTTTTCATGAAATTGGTATTGTTATTTTATAAAATTTGTTCAATAATAATAATAATTAATAATTTGACAATTTTCATTTTTGAGATCCAAAATTGTACTTTAATCTTTTTTCTGGATAAATTATTGACCAGACTGACTTAGACATATCTTCAGTTCAATAAAAAAAGTCAAACTAGAAATCCAGTGGGAACATTTTTATGATTCTTTGTGTAGTCACAGTGTAAAGTTGTGCTTGTGTAAGTAAGCGTGCATGTGCAATTGCAGCTGCCTCTTCCCGTCATGTGTTGTCATGAAATTTCCCCGGCCACGTGACTGAGGCCAGCAGGTCCTCGCATTTGCTGGCAATGTTGTTCATGAGCGTCAAAAACACTGAAAAAGATGTTGTGGCTATCGGAGTATCGTTACCGTGGTATCGATCCATCCATCACTGAAGTGCAGGCGTGAACAGTAAGCAAGTTCGAGGCCGTCAGCAGTCGGCACTGGTGAAAGATGAATGTTTCTCTTCTAAAGAGCGCAGCAGATAAAATAATGCGAGTCTGCGGTGAATTTGTGCTGCAGTTGCAACTTATGGTTTCCATAATTACATGGTACTGGTCCGTCAGCTGAGCCCCTTCCCTAAACAGGGGTATAATTCCCCTCACCGCAGAGCTGCTAGAGGTTCAACAAGGCTTCCTGTTTACCTGCCACGATGAAGAATGCGCTGGTTTCAAATGAAATCCCACCGATTGATCACAATCAGAGTTGATGAAACACGCCTGCTTCCATCTTTAATCTCAGACATGATGAGTGTGATGTCATCGTTTTATCGCAAATATCTCATGTCGCTGTCTTACTCACATCCTAATCACTGCTCATCTTCAGGATCAGACCTGAGGTTTTTGGAATTGAGATAAAGGCTGCATAATTATGGAGCCTCAGTAAAGTGCTCTTCACTCTTCGTCTTTTTTTATCTTATCTCATCAGCCTTGCATGAATAGTTTCTTCTAGTGGTCTCAGTCAGTGTTTAATGTGGAGCACTTTGTCCAAAACCCAGAACCAAACCCATAAACTTAAATTAAAATTAAAGTATGATTTTAGTACAGACACAATAAAATCATTTGGCAGATGAGAAATACACTGTTTTAATTTTATTACTTGCTTTAAATTGACAAAATGCTTCTCAAATCATTATGTCTCTGTGATACATAGACAAAAAACATGTTGTATTTGTCATATGTGGACCATTACATGTAGAAACATGAATATATTTTTGTCATATGTAATATATGCAATATATTTGAAATGCATTTCCAAATTAAAAATAATCGCTGTTTTAGTTATTCTTATAATAATAATAATAATAATAATAATAATAATAATATAATAATAAGAAGAACAAGTAAATATAAATGAAATGAGAAATAAATAGGTTTTGCCTATTGTTTATCACAAGTTGTTGTACAAGTAAAAACCCTTGCAGAAAATTTGTTTTTGTAAAAAAAATATTGACAGTCAGCCAGATATCATTGGTTTAAAAATATCCCAAAAGTCGGGAAATAAAAAGATTAATACAATAAAATAAAATAAATTTATAAAAAATAAATTACATAACTTAATTAAATACATTAAAAGTAACCACTACAGTGCGCACTGAAAACAAGCATTTTCAATTGTGGGTAGAGTTACGTTGGTGACTCCTGGTCTGAGTAATTTAGAAATTTAGTTCACACCTCTATTATCTACTGTAGCAGCTTCAACTGTTGCAGTGCATTTGGGACTTGTCATTAGTGGTGCCTTGTTTTGTCCAAGTGGTCAGTTATTAGCTGGCAACTAATATTGTTTAATTGAGTTTATTTTCATTTGTACAGTTTTCCATGACCTCTATTAACTGTAGTATATATCTAAAAATGTTCATGCAACATGAGTGAGGTGTGAAACGTTTACACGAGACCTAGGCAAATCAAGTCAGGAAATTGAATGTGGCCCATATTAAGCTCCACATTCTGGTTTGTTTCAGTAACTAGTATTTATAATAGTGAGGGAGAAATGGTTTTGATGATCACCAACATTGATCTGTGGTGTTATGTGTCTGTTGGTTAAAGATGTTCAGCGTCTAATGTGGATTTAGGGAAGTGTGATGTGCAGGGGGAGTGAGTAGGAGTGAAAAGAAACTCAGTGCTCGGGGGTGTAGTCATGTGAAAAGCAGATGAAGTGGAGAGAAGGTCTACGTGGCAAGTGGAAACCATTTCAGTGTTCAACATGGACTGGGGGAGTGTGTTTATATGTGCTGCCTTGCTGTCTTTATTTGAGCTGCAGGTCTCCAGAGACCTATAGGGTGTGTGTGTGTGTCTGTGTGCATACATGAGGTGATGTCTTTGTGGGTGTTTACACACTCCATGTGGGCTCGTATGTGTGTGTCTCAGGGCGCAGAGGGGTTAACCAGTACACGGATTAGTCGAAGAGGTCTGTGTGTTTGTTTGTGTTTGCAGATGGATACGATTTTAAATTGGCGGAGGAAATCATTAAGGCAAATGAGGACTGTGAAATGACTTCAACAACAAAAGACTGTTTTAGCGGTTTCAATGAACACTCATTGACTGTTGGGGCTTTTCCGATAGACTCCTACACAGAGCTGAGGCTCACAGTAGCGGACCGATTGATTTTGTGGTTATAGAACACCAGGAATCATTTGAAACTTATTTCCTTGTTTACTGCAAAAGTGGCGTTTTGTGCCCACGGAAACTGTGGCTCTGACTTGACTGTATAGAGACTCTCATGTACCATATATGGACCAGCATAAGGATAAATCTCCCTGACCTCACTGTGCTATTGACAGACCACATCATCAACTACCATTGTCCAAGTACAAGTGGTGATATTCCAGTCGCTCTTGTGACCACGCTTCTAAAGGAGAAGTCTCGCAAAACAGCGATGCTTTTAACAATTTGTGTGTCAGACCATATGGCCTGGCCCTCACTCCTGACTTGAGATCATGAATCATCGCAGCCCATAAGTGGGAGACCAGTTTGGAGTCTTTCCTTCTTATTTGATGCTGGAGTCTGGACATGCTCTGCATACAATGTATTAGCAGGTGGTCCAAACATTTTGCTTTTCCTCACCAAGAAAAGGTGAAATACACTTTTGTTTTTCAAAATCTAACACGTCTGAGTCACAGGCTGAATGTCATATACTGTATATTTGCCAGAATCTACACATCACATTAAACATCAGGGTGAAGGTGCTCCAGTCACGACTGAACTCTTAGCTCTTGTACTTCTATTCTGATGTTTTTGAAACTGAAATTTACCATTCCATCAAGGCAAACTCATTGAGGCTCTCTCACTATGGGTGTTTTGGTGATGACATCACATTGTACAATGTACAGGGGTTGGACAAAACAATGGAAGCACCTTAAAGCTAAAAAAGCTTTAAGGTGCTTCCATGATTTTGTCCAACCCCTGTATATTGGTCTACCTGCAGCACTGACAAGTATTCCTTGTCTAAGAAGCTTCATGTGTGACTAATCTGCATTATTTGCATTGCTTAATTATTTTTGAATAATTATTATTTATTCCCTATTATTTATGTCCCTGGTCTAATGTTTATTACTTGCACTTTTTTTGTTTTCTTCTTTGTGGTCACCTTTGACTACGTGCATCTGGATTCCCACTCTCCAGTTCTGTTTTTTAGAAGTTCAGTGTTGATGTACTTTAAATGTATTGATTTACTTAATGTAGTTATCGGGTTCTATCGGGCCATGTAAAATAACTTGGTAGGTCAGATTGACTTGTGTTTGACAAGTGACCTCCACAGCCTTCTAAATAGCAGGCTTTCTGAATTCTGCACACTGTTATTGATTTTGTTTTGTTTTTTTTTCGGGGGAGGTGGGTGGTGCGAGACCCAGCTAAAGACTGGGTACATCCTATTATGGTCACATGCATACTCACTCGTTTATGCTTCAAATGTGCTGTTGTTTTGCCGTTCAAACATTGAAACTAGGAAGTCACAACCATCTGTTGGATCCACTTTCCATGTGTTTTTGTGCTGCATTCCTGTGTACGCTTAAAAAACGATATATTTAAAATCCAAATCCAAAAATTCATATCACTTGCTGAAATGTACAGGGTTGTGCATTTTGCACATTTAAAAAGAAAAAATAATGACAGGACGATGGTCAAAACAATGTAGCCAATGACGTAGGCAATGATTGACAGTGAAATTAATCTGCCTGCGTCCTTTTTATTGTCTTATTCAGTAAATGGAAGGACATTTTTATGTTGTTTATTCCCTCCGCCCCATCTGTCTCAAAATCGCTGCAGTCTAATCAGTTAAATACTTTAAGAAAACCAGATTTCCTCATTAGATAAATAATGTGTCCAACTTTAAGATTGTGACAAGATATGAGCAGACGTATAGCATTTGTTTGTGGTCTTCTTGGCCTCCCCCAGGCCCACATACTGATTCACTGACATGAATACATCTGTACTACATTCTGCACCAGTATCTTCCAGGGCAGTTCCAGCTGCACATCTGCTGTCCATGAGCCAAAGAAATGCTCGATTCTTGCCAAAGCTTAACCCAATTCAGAGCCAGTGCTTCAAATTATGGCACCAAAACTCCATCCAGTGAACTTTCAAGCGAGAAAAAACACCCCCTGTCCACTTTAATAAATCTGTCATTAACAAATCCCCCACATAAGCATACATATTTGACCCTCTGTTTCCTCCTCTTGTGATGAATCATTGCAAAGTTCTCAACTGTCATCATCGTTGGATGGAACCGACGAAGGCTGGGAGAGGACGGGGTGTGGTGAAGGGGGGCGTTGGATTCAGTCGGGACACTTGGGAATATGAGGGAGGGAGAAGGAAGCACATGTATAAATCCAACTGCAGAGAGACATAAACACAAAGTGTCTAATAAGTACTGGAAGCCAGGGACTAAATGCTTTTCTTCACTGCTCTCATAATGTGTTACATCTCTACTCTGTTTACTTCTATGTCAACCATATAACTTCACACAAATACTGTACTGTAAATCCTCACACACTGTGCAGCCATGCTATGTAGTGACTCATCGCTGCCTCATAAAGTTTTACGTATGAACTTAGAATTGAACTCTTCTGTCATGGCTGATTTGACGTTATGTTGAAACTCATCGACCGTACTGGAGTTGCATTTAATTCTGTTAAAGCTCCTGCTTCATCTTGAAAGGTCGATTGGTCCTGATGACGCACAACGCATACAGCTAGCTGGAGAAGAGACTCAATTATCTGAGATGAGAGCTAAACTTTTATTATTATTATTTTACATTTATGCCGTGCTTTTTTAACTGCGAGGTTGATAAGTATTTTTATTATTATTATTGGTCACATAAAATGTATAGTAAGGAAATATGCTTGGAATACAGTGAGTCTATTGTGTTATTGAAATAACTACTTCTTTATGATGTCATATGCAGTTAAATAATTATGCATATTAATCAGCATGTTGATATACAGTATCTGTGTACATGGAGAACTACTCTACTACGGGTTATGATGAATGGAGTAAGCGTTGCTTTGGTCCAGGTTGATGTAAAACGGTGTAATACACATGCCAGGCCTGTGGATGGTGTGATGATGTTCTAGCAACCAACGAAAAGAAGTCATAGTGCATGCTTAAGCTAGAAGCTTGAGTATCATGCTTATGGGAACATCCGTTTTTATGCTACCATTTTCAACAGACATTATTAATGGCAAGATTGAAGAAATTGAAAAAATAAATCAAGAAGCTAAATAGACAATGAGAAAACTCTTTCTATTAGGGCTACTTGAATAGCTTTAGCTGTGAACACAAAAGACTATGATAAATAATGTCATGATAATAAACACGTATGTCAGAAATGATTTACTGCTAGACAGTTCAAGTATCACTCCACTTTTTTACACTTTTCACTCTTACCTCATGAGGGATGATCATACACAGCCATTGGCCCCCGAGCCACACGTTTTCCCACGTCTGTCTTCTTCTCCTAGACAATGTGGAGAATTAAAAAAATACACCTCTGACAAAAGCTCGGGTCTCAGGAGGTGAAGCTAACAAGCTCCGGGAGAGTTGATTATTCACCAAATCTCTGACAGAGATTGTCAAAAATAACACAAAGAACGTTTTCAGCAATAAATTCTTTACAGGTCTGTTGGGTTTTAAAACGATTAGCCTTTATAGAAAGCTGTTTTGTTTCTCCATATTGTTTCATATCTGGTTGCAGTTGGCCAGAATTGCTGCTGCTTGATGCCAGATTGGCAGTCAGAGAGAACACATCACTTATGTTTTTGGCCTTTAAAACTTACTCCTTTTTCACAAAGAAAAATCTGATTGCATCAGTGTCACTGACAAGGTCTTGTCCAGCTGCGTCTTGACTGTGTTTGAATACAGTGGTGTCTATTCTCTTGTGGCTTGAGTGCTCCTCCTAAAATCTTCTCATCATTGAGCCACCGTTTTAAAGTTCCTTTTATACTCAACACTTTTTTTTTACCGTAACATAAAACGAACTACAACCCCATCCTGACCAGAGAGATAAAAAGCTTTCATGGACTCATGGTCAAAAAATTTCTGTCCTGCTACTGCTCCTGTTTTCACTTAACTTAAAATGTTTTTATCATTTGCTTAGTAAAGTAACTCTTTATTGATCAAGTCCATCCATTATGAGTACAAATATCAAATAAATCCAAGCAATATTTGCTCAAATAAACGTAGGGATTTTGATTTAAAACACAGTCTGACTGCGATAATCCAGTCTCAGACGTTTTGGCTGTGAGTTCACCTCTGTGATTTGTAATATTTTTGCCATTTTAAATCCATTGAGAGAACAGTGAATCTCCAATCAGGAAGACTGTTGCAGGAGCCATAATATTTTACACAGTAGTGTTTTTAACTCTTAAGTCTTAACTCAGTTTAGTCAAGTTTATGTGCCACATTATAACAGTGTCATTACAATTTTGAAAAAGTGAAGTTTACTCCTTTAGTAGAAAATAAGAGTAGAATAGTTTTAAGGAAATGCATTTCTTTAATGTTGGAGTTGACAACTAAGGTAATATAATTATGATAATTTAAAGGTCTTATTGTGATAGAATGGGGGGGGAAAAAAAACAAAAATTAAAGATACAAAGGAAATCAGTTTGTCATGTTGTGATGTTATACTTGTGAATGTATTTATGAAATGTATGCATAAATATTCTAAATAAAGTATTAAATACCAGATCATGTATGGAATACATGTTATTAGGAATATATGAATTTTATTAACTTAAATCAATTTTCTGATCATTCTAAACAGAAGAATAAATTAATATTGGGGATATATTTTTAGGGCTGCACTGATACCATTTTTTCCCAAAAGGAGTAGAATTTGGAGTCCTGACCAATACACATAAAATTACTTTGAGATTTTTATTTTTCAATGTATATCATTATTTGAACCACATTCCTCATTATCTTTTTCTTCTACATGTGTGACTGTCACAAGTTTCACTGGCAGAACAAACACAATATTTACAAAATTGCCCTTCAAAAACTGCCATAAAGTGGTATCAGTTTCGTGGTCTCAAATATGTGTCTTAAAAAATGTTATATGTATATTAAAAATACAATTCTTCAAAATGTTGAAGCATTATAATACCAGCCCACATATTTCCCACAAATATAATCCACTGCCATGTGCTGTGAAAAGCTGCTCAGGTAGCAATTCTGATTTTTGTTTTGTCTAATGGTAGGTGGATCTTAGGACCTCATGTCGACAATAGGAAAGTGCTCTGTTTTTATCATTTTATCATTCTAGGTATTATTGAGTTATGTTTTTATGTAGTTAAATGACCATCCACCTTTTATAATTTTCATTATGATATTCCTCAGCCGTATTAAATGCACAAGCAAAATGTTAAATAACCTATTCAACATCTCAGCAGTATCCACACTCGCATTTGGATCAGCTTCTTCAGTCAAAGGTCCGTGTTTACATGCAACCATCTGTTAGCAGCAGTGAGCTGTAGTGAAAGCTGCTGCTGACGTCTGGAGTCCAGATCAGGCTTCAATTTATTCCACAACTGCTCTGAATTTTAGAATTTATCTTGATAAGGCTTCATGAAAACTCTTGCCAAACAACATGGATGGAACATCTGAAGGTTTATTTATGATGTCCTGAACTTAATAAGGATGAAATTATGATGAGGAGAAGAGAAGAATTTATGATTAATAAGTCAAAGAATGCGCCTCATCAAAGTTTAATGATTGTCCACTCAACTCAGTCACGTTGTGTTTCTTCATAGCAACACTTAAATAGATTCAGTTTGATCGTAAAGGTTTCCAGAACAATCTGAACTTTAAAACAGTTAAATAAACAGTATTGTCTAGCGTTTGTGTGTTTACACTTCATATCAAGCGTCTTCCTGTGTGAATACAAACCTGTTGGTGAAAGCAAAGTCAAACTGTGACAAACTAAGTCACTGCTGGAACGTGAACGGTTAACTGTGTGAAAGGCTTTCTATTCGCTGAGCTGCACACTGGAGTCAGAGCTCTAGTGTTTCATGTCGACGCAGGGCCATGCCTCTGAGCACAACTCCAGCCCCTTCATCTGGTTCTATTTAAGACCTCTGGTGCCGACTTATGATTGGTGTACACAACCCCCTACTCTTCCTCCAGCCCCAGCTGAGGAGAAGGAGGCTTTTTAGCAGATGGTTTATTTTCCAAAGGAAACCATTTCTTTCTCCCACTCTACTGTCCTTAGCTCACTTTTCTGTCACTTCTACTGCTCTTTTTGAAGCGTCTGTGCCTGTCTTTGCTCGATTTTACCAGCCCGTGAGGATGAGGTCGGCTCTGTGAGACAGAATGGAAGTTTGCTGTTGAGCAAGGATCTTTGTCTAGCATCTCTCTCGCCCTCGGTGCCGGGCTGGAGGGAGATGCATCTCTATGGCCAGGCTCTTGGGAAGATGCACTGAACACCGTGAACATTGTGATTGGCTGAGCTCTGCAAAAACATTGGCCTATGGCACAGCGAGCGCCCGGCAGCCGCTCCCGAGGACCTATGGCTGGCAGCTGGCTGACGGCGTGTTTCTTCCCTTCAACCCCAGGATTGGACTCCTCGGACCCAATGCTTCTGGAGCAATACGTGGTGGTGGCAAATTATGAGAAACAGGAGCCAGCCGAGATCAGCCTGCAAGCGGGCGAGGTGGTCGACGTCATCGAGAAGAGCGAGAGCGGTGAGTCTTCAAAACAAAAGCACCATTACTGACTATTCTGATGATGCCATCCCCTTATCTCACCTTCTTTGTCCGCGCTTCCTTTGAGCCCCATCTGGAGGCTGAGTTTGGCCTGCAGTCACCCCTGTTTTTCCCAGTGTTGGTTTAGGCCAACGGCCAGAATGTTGCCTCTAGCTGGAGGAATGTCTTCCAGACTCGTATTAATTATTCCACCTCACATCAACGGAAAGCCAGCAAGTTTGCTGGATCCGCAAATGCCATCTGCTGAGTTAGTCAGCTGTTCACCTTCTAGGAAAATTTACTGGATAGCACTGTCGTCATGTTTTAGGCTAAGTATCTTACCTGCTTACAGTGAGCTGCAGTCTCCAATTGAGTGATGGGAACCTGCTTGAAAACATCCAGTCTAGTGTGCATGTCTCTACCACCTTTTTCGCATAACTGCTTATCAGATTTGTGGCAAAACTTGATAATATCATGGTGCGCGCTCATGCATTGACAATGCGAGTCTGTATCACAACGCTGTAGCTACAAAACACTGCATGAATCATGAATCATTTATCCAGTTTTGTGAAGCTGACAATGTTTCCTTCTGAAGCTCTCATGAGTCCACTGTTGCGAGAGCTACAACTGTTGCAGTGCAACCTGGAATGTGGAGTTGGCATAAATGTGCTGGCTTTAATAAACAGAATGAATGCGAGACCTTGCTGGCAAGTTATAAATTCCCTGCTTTTTGAGTGACACTCCAAGGAACCCTTCCTTTACAACTTCAGCTCTCCATCTGTTTACTGGTAAGGACCATGACCTTACTGATCACCGTCGAAACGCCCTGTACTATTATATCCATTATCAATAAGTTATCAGTGGCGTTTACCCAGAAGCTAAGGTCAAAATTTGTTTTGTTTAACCACATCCTCAGGTGGCAGGTTCTATTCAGTATTTTACCATATTAAAAAATGTGAACGACCATAAGGGTTAAGGCGTGTAATTGGGTTTGACGTTCTGCTTTAATGGTGTGCTGAGACAGTAAAACATTAATGGGACTCATGTGTTCTCAAGTGCTAGAAGAGGAAATGTTGACCAGGGAGGCAGGTTGACTTGAGTTTCATGACCGGTGTGTGTGTGTGAAAGCGCCATGCCATTCTAGCCTTAAGGAAGAAGGTCTACAGGGCAGGACTACTTTGAAGTGTCACGTGTCCCACCTTCAGGTCCATGTATTTGTTTTCACTCGTGCTCCAGTAGGATTTCAACCCGATGGGGAGCCACAGCGAGACGGATATCCCAAAACCTTGAAGTCCTTTTATATACCAGTGCTTTTTCTTTTTTCTTCTCTTGTTGGAACCCCGATTCCATACTCCTAGTCTTGTGCTTTTAAGTAGAGGCCCCTTTACTTTCTTAGCATAATAGCTCGGTGTTGATGATCCATGGAGTATGTACATCCCAAGAGAATGACTGCTGGTTTTCAGTCTCCAGTAAAATAAGTCTGGTTACCTCCAAGGTTTCTCTCCTCTGACTGCTAGTGTGCGACTTAAAGGTCGCCTCTTTGTCTACAATTTAATTAATAATTGAAAAAGAGTTGAATATTAGTTCATATCTGCACTCAATACATATGATTTCTGTATACGTTTCATTAACAAGTATAGTGCAAGAAAGCAGCTTTTCAGTCAACAATTAAATCAATGAATAAAATACAATAAAGTTCATTAATATTTTGCCATCAGATAAATGTGGGACCTTCTTCTGGTACAACAAATTAATAATGAAAGTAATAAAAAATAATTAATTAAAAAAATATATATATATATTTTGCTAGCATGAAGTGCCTTCCTTACTGTAGCCATTAGTGTTGCTGCCAGGTTAGAATAAATTATACTAAAAATGGAAGTAAATATGCGTCAAACAATTGACAACTTGACTTTTTCGGCACAGTGCAATTGTTTTGATTTGAAACTCTTGACTGCTCCGCAACTCTCTATTCATATAACAATAATAATGATCATAAACATAAACATATGCAATCGGTAGAAGAAGGTGCTGTTTTCTGTTTGTTTTTATGCTGCTTTTTAAACAGTGGCTTCCATTAAAAGATCCATTACTGATATTAATCACCAATTTAATGAGAACTGAAGTCATAAAAGGTGCACTTTCTTTTATGATTCCATTAAGAAAAATGCTATGTTTGAAATGCCATGACCATAAAATCTGTACCTTATCTCTTCCCTGTTGACACAATACATTTGTGTGTGATATTTTTCTGATACTTTGAATCCATTTCAACAGAATGTCAATGGAAGTGAAGCCTCTGTAATGAAGGATGGTTATGTTGGACTGTCACGCTTTTAAAAATAGACCAGAACCCACTGCCAAAGTAGTTGGTATTGGATAGTTGTTTCTTGGGGGAATCACGGCTGCCAGTGTAACTTTTAAACAAAATGACTTATTCTTGTTGTCTGGTTGTGGGTTTAGTCAGAAGGATTCAATTTCTGCTGTTCAAGTGGCTTTAGGGATAAATAGTTAGTTTAGGTTATAAACCCTGGATGGTTGTACTGAGTGGAAAATAGCGTATTTTTTCAGTGTGGATGACTTTTATTTAGTCGAAGACAGGTCCAGCTGCTGAAGTTTTTACCCCCACAGACTGAGTTTGGTAGGTTTCCCCTTACCTTGGATTAGATAATATGTATATGCAGGCCACGGAATCTAGGTCAGACCTATAAGCAAGTTGAACTTTCCGTTTTTCCAGCTTGCTGACTCAAGCCAGCTCTGTTTTTCCACGGAAATGACTTGAAGACATAATTTATGTCAATGCCTTTCTCAGGTTCTTATACTATGGTTGGTTTTGAACCCTTAAGTTACAAATTGTGCTGTTACTCTCTATTATGTATATAAATTATGTATATAAAGCGAATGATATTCACTAGCCGCAATTGTGTCCAAAATATTGGTAAGATGAATCCTATTCTTGACTGGTTGTAATTGTCATTGGATGTTTTGAATTTGTCTGTTTAATGAGAGTTTGACAAGAGAGTATTGCTCCAAGCAGAACAAGGAGAGTGCTGGAGAAAATGGAAAAAGTGATTTCCTGCCAGAGCTAGTGGTTCAGAGGTTGGTTGGTTCAGTGTAATGGCTTAATGGATCCTGCAGGATGCCTCCTTTACGACGAGCCGAAGAGGTTTCAGACAAAAGCTATCAAGCATCTTATCTCCGCTTAAAGGTTTGATCTTTGCCCCTTAATTTAATGTCACTGGTGCTTGAAGGGTTGGAGGACTGATGCCGTCTGTGTCCCGTCTGGCAGAGTCAATCTCTCCCCTTGGACCTGTCAGTGCTCGGCATGTCTCCGGTCCAAGTCTGGCCATTATGAATTACATGCTAACGTTGAGCCGATGAAACCCCCTGGCATCGACCATGTACAGTGTGTCTTACATTGCACTTTTCCACCCACATCATTTAACCAGGGTGGAGTCGAGAAAGAACCTTAACAGTGTGTTCAAGTAATGTCTTGATGCCATGCTTTTAAAATCGACTTTTCATCCGTTGCATTTCAATAATGGATAGCACACTTATGCAAGACTGAAAACAACTCTTACTGCATTGAAAGCCCAGTGAATGACCCTTCTATTATTATATTGGATTCATATAATTATATATACGTCACTTGTTTATTTTCATTTATTGTTGCTATAAAATTGTCCCATTTTACAAGCTACATTTTCAGTATTAAGCTGTTATTCAACATTTATAGTTTTGGAAACCTATTAAAACAATGTAATATTACAATGCGATTAATCACGATTATTAACCTTAAATTAATCACACTCCTCCAAGTTTTTCTACTTCATGATGGAGTTACACCTCAAAAATGATGTCAGAAGATAAATTAAAATTTTGAGCTACTATATGTTATTTTCTAACTAAGTGCAGTGTTCAGGTGTTTCAGTGAGCCAGTAACTGCAGCGGTGAGCATGTAGCAAATATTTGTTTTCTTATATATTTAAGTATCACCTATAATATAGGTATTTTATTGAGAAGCCATTGTAACTATTGAGAACGCTGTATCTGCTCTGTGAGTGGGCTTTTGGGCGTCTGAAAAAACTTTCTCAGTAGGTGGCGCTCTCTTTCCAAGTGCCAAGTCAATGCTTAAGACTATAAAGCAGAGTGGGCGCTGAAAATGAGGACACTGTTTCATGAAGACTCATCAGCCCATCACTACTTTTAGGATTTTGAAATATGTGTATCCAATCCTGTGGACTGAATCTTTAATAAAGGCTGATCAAATTCAAAAAGACTTTTGGATGCTCTTCAAATTAATGTGACCAATATGTTGTTTGTGCAGTGTCATGATTGCATAATCTGTTAAAGGGTCACTTTGTTTGATTCCCTGAAGCAAACATTTGAAGCCTTCCTCATCTGTGAACTCCAAACTAGATTATTTCTGTATATAAGAATCGTGTGGTCGAAGTTAGCAATAACTAGACACCCCAAACACACACAGCGCTCCTTCAGCAGTGTATTCCTCAGTTACTCTTCTAAAGCCAAAAGTTCATTCAGACCCCTTTAACCTCATAACTCTGTTTGAAATTGTGGTATTTGCAGCTTCAGCACAATCGAGGGTTCTTGTATTAAGGATGAAAAACCCCATAACTCTTGTCCGTGGACCACTAATGTCATGATCCAGAAGCCTTGCCAAGTGTCAAATGTCTTTTTTTTCCAGTAGAGAGGTAGAAGACACAGATGGAAGACACATTATCCTCTCACAGTAATCCATGATCCTCTGCTCTTTTGTAAGCCCACGGTAGGAAGAATTATCGGCATCTCCAGTGTCTGAAGAATAGATGGTAAATCACCTCATGAAACTGAAAGGTGCCCTTTTTTCATTGAAAAAAAAGTGTGTGCTTTCATAAACTCAACAGGGACTGTGTCTCCAAATCAGTGGGAGCACAAACTGCGGGCTATAGTAGACCATAAGACGATCCTTTCAGAGGCGCTGATGGTAGTTCCTTAGGTCAACATTCCATCTTGAAAGTCTTTCTGTGTCGTTTTAACACCACCCCCCTCGCGCCAGAGCCACCCAGGTAATTGAAACCCAGTGTTTTCTAAAAACTGGAAGTGCGCTAACGCACTCCCCCCCCGGTGTGTTGATACTGGATCTACTGTTAATAAATACAGAAGCTGGAAATGAATGGGGTTTTCTCCTGACCCACTCAACAGTGGTGTCGTATATCCGCAGGACTGCTGAGCCAATGCATTCTTCTTCATTTCAGGGTTTTTACAAAAAAAGGCAGCTCTTGCTGTGGACTCTGTGCTTTACTTATCCACTCCAGTCTTGTAAGGCATGTTTGTTGGTTCTTCCAAAGCTGGGTTTCATGAGGTTTACGTCTGAGGCTGCAGCCTCTCTTAAATAATACTGTCTGCGGTGCGAAACATAAACTCACACTTTTGTAGCACTGAGTGCTGTTTGTCCTTGTAAATTGTCGGTCATGGTTAACGCTGATCCTCCGTGGACCTTCTATTACCTTTTTTAAGAGTAGAACTTCCATAAAGTGACTCTTGCAATGTCTTAGTTTATTATCTTTCAAGGAAGGCATACAGTATTTTGTTGTTTCTTCTATGTTAAACCAGGCCTTGGAGTTTGGCTCTCAGCTGCTGTAGTGGAGACCCAAAATTTGGAACTGGAATTGGCAAACCGTTTTTTTACAGGACACAATGAGTAGCGCAACAGTGAAGACTTTGTAAAATAATGAAGACATTCTCTCTCCTCTCGACTTTTGCTTCCAATGTTGATGTGAAAACTGCCTTCTGTGTTGCATGTGGATGCATTGGTGTGTTGTTACATTTCTTGACTTTGAGATGGTCAACTTACCAAGTGAAATGAAATTTCAGTTTTAGAACAGAACCTTGGGCATCGGCGCACCATGACTTAAACCTTTACTTTTTTTTATACCTGTTTGACAAAGTGCTGTCTATGGTCGGGGTAGACACAGCGGCTGGGGAAACATTTGAATGAATTTCTTGGTTATCGAGATGTGGATCACAAAGAAAATATTTGATGGCGGGGGTTGGGATGGGACTGATCTGATTCAGTATGAGTCTGAGGTCCATCTCTTCCCAGCTGCTCCACAAGTTCACTGTAAACTGTAGAATGGATTTCATAAACGTTGGCGCGTCTCAATGAGACACAAGCCTCCGTTCAGGAAATACATTCCACAGTTTTCAGCCACTAAGGATGCAAGTGTTTTTGCATCTTCACAGACGTGTCTGTGTCGTGGAATTGCTTCGCTTTGGATGTGTGGTGTCTACGGTGTATGTGAGTCAGTTGGAACCCAGGCAAATAAAGCGCCGCTGCCGGGCAGAGTAGGTCATGGAAGGCCGCCGCCAGTATTGAAACTAAGAGCATAGCTAGACGTCATGTCGGTGTTTTTCATTTCTCAAACTCAGTCGAATATCTGTTGTTGGACTTCAGACGTCTGGACAATGTGTTATACAAGAGGAACATATCATATCAGCCAAAGGAATGTAATATATCAAAATATATATTATATATATTGATAGATGAATAACAGAACCCAACTTCTCACTGCTGGTGATGGGAACGGTTGTTTTTCGACTGCTGTCTGTCGGATTTATTGAAAATTCTACTGGTTCAGTCGATAATGATGGTCTTTAAAATCCCTTTGATTTTATTACAAATGAATGGAACCAGTGACCTAATGACATTGGGTGTGTTTTGTGACAAATGGTATTGAGTTTATCTTCATGAAAAGGTTCTGTAGAAATATGTTTGATTGATTAGCTTGGGAAGCACTTTTATTCACCAAAATGTGTCTCCAATTTAAAAAAATCTGATCACAATTACTTCATTCTTTGTCACTTCCCAACATGCGTGCTCAAGAAGTAACAATTCCTCCACGGCAAATCAACCCCAGAGCTTTTGATGCATCACATGACACATCCCTCATGATCAAACAAATGACTGAGGTAGAAAGAACACTTTTTGTTGTTGTAAAACCACACATGGGTTCTAAAGTTGGATGACGTTTGAACTTTGATATATTGTTTTGGTCTTTTATATGCACTTTTCAATGCACTAGTTAGCTGCTTTACTCAGCAGCTAAACATAGAACATAGAAGGGGAATGTCCTGCAGGGAAACTGTGTCCTGCAACAAACAAAGTCAGTGAAGTGTGCGCAAGTTTGACTGTCAAGTGTGAAAGAGTTTGGTTGACTCCATACATATCTGAAACACATGTTCGAGATTCTTCAAGGTCGAGGCTTGAGAAATGGATTGTCACAGTGTGCTGGTGTGACAGTCTCCGATCAGGTTTGATTGATGTGCTCAAAGAATTCATCCTTGCACTTGAAACAGTCCCCCACCTCTTTCCAAAACTGTACAAGTTTAGTTTCTAGTTGCAGCTGAGAATCTGTTGCTGATTACTGTAAAACGTAGCGAGGTCTTAAAGCCGATGGAGTTTCCAGATGGCAAGGTAGGGAAACAAACAGTTCGGCGCTACTATTTTAGATCCGCCTGTGTAAAAATATATGCTAAGTGACACAACGACGACAGCGACATTAGAAGCGTCGCCCCAACATACGTCTCTCCTCCTGAGTTTCAATCCCTGAAGCACTTCTCCATCTGGCACTGCTGAGCTGCATAAGCAGCTTTGACTTTACTTTGTCTGAAGTCGTTTTTAATGTTCGCATTGTTCTTCCAATCTTTGTGTTATTTGATTTCTTTTCTTGGAAAGAAGAAGGTGTTTTGCTTGATAGGAGTCACATGCTTTGCACTACTGGCACATGCTCAAAGATGCAAATGAAACACTTTTGTAATCAAGAAGTCATTTTATATTCAGGCTGATCAATTCCTTGTTTTCAGCATTCATCTTCTCATGATGCTATTGCACTATAATTATGATCAGTAGAAGAAGTGACAGTAGTATTTTTATGCATTCACTTTAGTGTTGTGTTGGAAACCTGTGAACAGTGGTTTACTGGTTTCAAGTTACTAGTAAATGCTGCAGTCTAATAATGCATATATTTTTGAAAATGAATTTGAGTCTAGCAAGTAATGATGTTCACTGCATTTCTGCACAATTCTAAACACTGCTATTGGTGATATACTTATTACTGTTATTAATGTGTTTTACACATTAATAACAGTATTACAGTATTACACACTGCCTTATTAATTATATTATTATATTTTTTATGTAAATTGAATTTTGATTAGAAACAATATTATTCTACTCTTTAAGTGATGCAAGAATTATATTTGTTTGTTGTTCACATTTTGTTTCATTTAAATAATTGATTGTGCAGAGTCCTTTTTCTCTCTTATTATTATTATTATTGTTATTTCATAGTTTAATTTGGTACTAAACATTTGAGTAATAATTTCATGACTTTAAATCTATTTCTTTCTGAATTATTATGGCTTTGATTGTCACATTGAGACTTCACCCGTTCCTATCGCACCTCCTTGTCATTGTTTGGACTCCTATATAAATGTCAAGACAAATGGTCCCTGCCCGTTTTCTACTCCACTCACTTAAGTTTGACGTCTGTGGCCAAATCCACTTGTGAGGTTGTGTTACTCGAGAGCTCCACCACAGACTTGTGGCCTCAGCTATTGTCTGAAGTGACCGCTGACTCCCTAAAGGTGGTTTCCAAAAAAGTAAACTGGTTAAAACGCTTTCTGCCTTCTCATCACTTAAGAGCCATAATCCCAACGTTTAGCAAAATATAAAAACATGTCAGTGCTAGAAGGCTGGAAAGCCCAACAGATGTCCCTCCAAAGATTGTGGGAGGAGGCTGAAAGCATGCATGTCAGCTGATGAACCCGGAGATAAAGAAGGTTAAAATCAGTGGCATGAATAGATGAATGTGAGTTTTGGCACGGTACATCTATGGTCATGTACATTTGAACTTTTGTCTGCCTCCTTATCTGGACAGATAATTTCATCCGCCAGATTCAGGGAGGAGTCACTTCCTCCCCTGAATATTATTTACATTTTCTGTCAGTTACATTTTGGGGTGTACTCAGAATATGGAGCGGGTGGATGTTATCTGAAAAGTGCGTAATATCATTGCTTTTTTTCTCATTTATACAATGGGTCATCTGACAAGACATCATGCGTCAGCCACAAACATTTGGTGCAAATCTGTGAGTAATAATGTGGCACACATAACGGTTTCAGTAATGCTTCTCATGGTAACAGTGTTGCCAGAGTAGTGAAACGTGGTGAAACTGTGCTTCATTCTACACTGCAAAAACTCAAAATCTTTTGTCAAGCCTTATTATTGGTCAAAATATCTCATCCCTCTTGATTTTTAGATACATTCACTTGTGTTGTTTTTCACTTGTTATATTGGCAGATGTTTTTCACTTGTTTTAAAGTACTTTGAAATAATTGAAAAAAGCTACCAACAGAACAAGTGAATCCATCTTGCTGCAATGTCATAAGTGAATGTGTCTTAATTCAAGAACTATGAGCTATTTTGACTAAAAATAAGGCTTGGTGAGATTTGAGTTTTTACATTGCACTTGTTTATTTGTGTGTCTCCTGGTATGCTTCTGAATGCTTGTACTCTATGTGTGCCGTTTTAAAGGGCAGGTGTGTAGGAGATATTACATTTTTTACCATTGCAGACTTTTAGTTGACATTAGATCTGAATTTTGGCCCCTAAAAAAGCTGAACTTTTCTCTATGTTTCGACTTGAGTGCACAGAAATGAGCAGGAAGTTGGTGGGTCTGATTCCAAACGGCATTGCCTTCAAAGTGAGACTTAGTGCAGGTTGTGTTTCTTCTGAAAGAGCCTCATTTCTAGATCACTGGACTCAGCCTAAGCACCTGCCACGTGGTTGTTGGTTGGAAATCCAGCTCTCAGCGTCAGTGAGCTCATATATTTTCTCAGTCCTGTCAAGGTGACAACACGTCCTCGCTGCTGACATTTAGCTGATTGCTCGCCATCTAAGAGCATTCCAGCTCATTTGTCTCACACGTGTTTACCTTCAGTGTCAGCGTGATGAAGGGAAAACGACATTAAGCCTGAGTTGTCATGCCGGTGTGAAAATGGCCATGTGCAGCTGCATGGATTTTTATTTTTATTCCGCCCACCGTAGGTCTAGATGGCGGCGCCAGAGTAACCCATCCAAAAGAAATGGAACAAAACTATATTTACGCTGCAGGTATGCTCTTTTTAAGCTCCGGATTTGATCTTTAAGAGAGCTCACAAGCTGCAAAGCACTCCACATGTTCAGCAGTTGTTAACAGCCTGTTTGGTTCCGAGCAGGTGTACGGAGGATTTTTAAGGCTTTACGCTGGAAAACATCTGGCAGCTGCAATCGAATACGATGTTGTGAGAGAAGGGAGAGCAAGCAGCACCACAGCAGAATGGAAGGAAGTCCGACATTACGCTGATAAAACGCCAGAAGAACTGCAAATTTAAAGCTGTACAGAGCAACTAAATATCTAAAAAAAAAGCTGTTAAAATTCTACACCTGCAGGACACTCATGGGCTGTGACAATGAGGTGTGGTTGAGTAAAGGCAAGTATTAATATTATGTTGCTAGAAAGAAGTCCCACCATTCATACTATAAGTCCCATAATGCACTGCAACATTCTATGCTGATCAGCTGAAAGTATTAGAGTTGAATGCAGTTTCTTCAAATCTTTCAACCTGTTCCAGTATTGACTTTTTATCGTGAACCTTTTGAGTGAATAAGTATCAATAAAAAAATGAAGAAATAAGTTGACACACTGGCGTAGTACCCCAGGGAAGTGGTCTCTGACCTGTGCAGCTATATGCATTTCCGTTAAAGTCTGTGTGCATGTGCAACCTTCGGTCACGTAGTTTTGAGTGATTGTGAATTGTTTGAAACTTACGACACTAACTTCTTGGACCAGAATGTCATAAATCGTTGCAGACTGACTGTATTGAGAGGCCAGTATCCCACCTTTTTAGAGTCACCCATTAACCTCAGCGTGTTTTGGCCTGTGGGAGTAAACCAGAGTGCCACTCCTGGCTTGTGATATTAGTTTTAGAAACATAACAATGAAATTAAAACTAAATAAATTAAAACAAATTAAACTACAGCAGAATTCGAACACGCCACTCATGGTGTGTGTTTTGCCGTTCACATCTCTGTTGAACATAGTTTCATTTTGCTCACTCTGATTTATTGATATAGGCTCAGTCAGATACCACAGTCTTTATGTGAGCACTGAGACGATTACATGGCTTGTTACATCCTTGAGTCCCGGCCAGCGTCGTGATCGGAGCCAAACGCTGACAACAGAAACACTCTCAGCGCCAAACTCTCGTTGTAAGTTTGTTGTTGCTGCGTAATATAGCAGAGGGTTTGTTTAAACAAATCCCAGCTCGAACATACGATTGAAAGACAACCTATATGCTGCGTTTTCTAGCACTTTTTCGGCTCTTTTTGCACCAAAAACCTCAAGAAAAATGTATAGCAGAAGTTGGGACCATCTGTGAAAGTGCCATGGAACTATCCAATCCTCTTTATGGGTACTTGAGGCAGCTGTCCGGTATTATATTTCCGTTACCACAACAAATACCAGATGTGTGTCGCACCACTTATAGGATGGGTTTTGTGCCAGTTTTGCCACTTAGAATGCTGGCAGATGACTGGATGGTGTCATTGCGTGCTGCAACTCACATCAGTGGGCCAGTGAGACACATGACGTCACGCTTAGATTAGGCTAAATGCTGTCATGCACTGACAAAATACTGCACTTCAGATATTCAGCAATCATGCTTTCTCCCAAAATATATGATTGTTGGCCAATATATTGTTTTTGTAAAACCTATGGCAAATTATGTCATATTTTTAGGTTAACTGGAGCATCTCTATTTCTTAAATTTGTCACCAGGAGGAAAATATGTTTCACAAATTCCCAACTTTTTGCTATGTTTGAACATGAGTATTAAAGTGAGCTATACTGTAGGTATAATTATTTACTTGCACTCCTTGTGTGGAGGAGACAATAAAACGGAACTACTTCATTTATGATGAAGCTCTCAGTTTTAAAGTTTATGTATGTATTCATAAATCAAATTCCCTTGTTAAATTAGCTGCTACGTTATTTAGATAAATGAGGCGTGCCATGCTGAAATAAATGTTACATTTTGGCTGACGAAAACAAGCCTTTAAAAAGGTAACAGGACTTAGGTTTGTTTTCCATATGAACCATTCTGAAATGTGAGAGGTAAATAATTCAAATCACAATGGTTTTAAAAGCTCAAATTTGTTTCCATCTAAGTGGTATTAGTCAATATTCTGTCACATGAATTTGAAATAGAAAACTCGCTACATCTTTAAAGCCAAACAAAGAACCGTGCAAGCTGCTCCAGAACCAGTCCAGTACCAGAGCAAATGAGGGAGAGGGATGATAAATCCCGGGTTGTTCTTGCCAGTGGTGAAGTCCAAGAAGCTGAGGGGGACCCCCATGTTTTCATGAGCCAACTCTGACGTAGGCGCCAGATTCTAGTCCTCTCCACTTATTATTGAATCCCCAACCATAGTGAGTACAACTTAAGATGGCTTGTGTTTATTTGCAGCTTGAAACCTTTTCCCTATTGTCAAGCCAGCGTTTTGGAATAGTGTTGGACCCAACATAACTTGGTATGATAACATGTTATCCACAATTCTCTATGTAATGAGTTCAGTCTTCAAAAGGCAAACGTGTTTTCCCAATATTTCAAATATTTAGATAAAGCAGGTCTGTAGATCAGTAATTCCCAAAGTCTGGTTAAGCTCTGGTGTAGCTCCCAGACAATAATACAGCGGTCTATTTTGTTTTACCAAACAAATGAGGGCTGACTTCACACCTTGGAATAAACATTACTATTGAACAAATATGGAGTTATCCCACTCTGTTCTACAGCTTTTCTTCTTTTGCGTTTAGTTCAGCATTTTTCGATGTTTAAAAAGTAAAAAAAAGTTCCAATATGGACTGAAAGACCTATTGCTTTAGGAGAGAGGCTCTGTGATGGTGGAGTCAGGAGTGCAGACTGGTGATCTTGGGTATACAACAAATTCTTGGTTTAAGTCAAACCAGCGTCTCAGCCTCCTCAAACTCATTGTTGGCCTTGTTCTTCACAGGTTGGTGGTTTGTCAGCACCGCTGAGGAGCAGGGTTGGGTCCCCGCTACTTATCTAAACTCCCACAGTGGTACACGAGACGACCTGGAGCTCGGCGCCTCGAAAACCGGGGAAGGTAAATCACCAGGAGCCCGCCGTCAGAGAACAAACAAACACGCTGTCTCAGACCCACACACAGATCCCACCTCTGGTCTCTGATCTGGGACAGAACAGAGCAAAGTTTCCTTACTTTCATCAGATCCCACTGGCTGGGATGCAGGGAGGTGGGGAGTAGCTTTCCAAGCACGAACAGAGTGGAGATTCAAAGCCTGGGTAAATAGAAAGGAGGCGTCCCTGGAGAGGCCTGACCACAAGCGGAGGGGCGCTGGGGTGACGTGCCGAACACTGCATCTCTGTACAGCAGACATACAGTAGAGTTGTGTGGCCACCGTCAGGCTGGAGACACGCGGCTCTTTCAGGGACGAGGGAGCGAAACATGAGAATATTTATTCATTAGTTAGTGACTAACATGCAGCTCTTTAAATCACTTCATGAACTGTGATGATATATTATACACAGCAGGCCCTTCGACATCCCAGTCAACTCACTTGTGAGAAATGAGCCGTGTAGTAGATGCTAGTAGGTGCTAAAGTTGTCGTCCTTGACGACATTCATTTCCTACTTCGTCTAGTTTTCTTTTTGCATTGAAAAGGACATGAACTGCGGCTCTGGTGATATGTGTATTATTAAGTTGTATATATTTTGGACATATTTTGGACTTTATGTCTTATGACTGATCAGCAGTCTTGACAGTCCAGTTAAATGAAACATATGGGCATCATTTTTTCAGATACTTAGAATTTTTAATTCATCTTGACTAAATTGCTTGATCTTAAAGTGTTTAAATTCTGGAACTTATACACTGAAAAAGAAAAAAAAAATCCATTTACTTTTATTTGAACCCAGCAATGTATCTTATGTTACGCATCCATCTCTCAATATTAAACTCACTCAGTAGCCATTTTGTGATCAAAACCCATGTGTCATTTTCACCGAGACAAATGCTGATATGAGAGTTATGTTAGCCAGAGTATGAGAATAAAATCTTGAGAGCCTGCTGGTCAAATCATCCCTCCTCTAGTGCATTCTAATTCACCTTTTAAAAGTTATGGACGCAGTAAAATTTGATGCAGCATTGTTATAATGGACCCAACAAACCAGAGGCATGGAAAAAATCGCATTGTTTATTCAACCACCCTCTGGACTTTCCGACATTCGGGGCCAAAACATTTTATAATAATTGTACTGACACAATGGGAGTCAGTATTCATTCGGTGTTGTGCGGTTTTATGATTTAATGGTGGCGAGGAAGACAGTGTTGGAATGCCATTGTACCTCCTGTACGGTACACACAATCAGACCACACACACACACGTACGCATACCAGGATGTAAACGCTGGACAGATAGTCACAACAGACCCGGCTGTGCTGATGGCGATAGCAGGAACCTGTCAGCCAAATTAGTGTTTATAGTCAGTCACAGGAATGGCATGACACTCGTAAAAAAACATCTTCCTTTTGTCAGCTGCATCGACTCAGGTGGAAAAAAAGTGCATTTTTTTGTAGATAATTGGCGAGAGCAAGTAGTTCAAGATGTGATCTGACAGAAGCCGGCGCTCATCCAGCACCTGGCTTGGGTTAAAACGGGGTCACAGCAATATAAAAATAGCCCTATACAACTCCTCTCCCTGGAGTCTGTACGCTTTAATGAAGAAAACTCCGATAACGTCCTGCTCATCCTCAACCATTTGTAGATAAACCAGCCGACAAACACACTCATCATTCTCAGCTGCTCATTATCTCGCAGCAATGTGTGTCCCAGATGCCTCGGCACGAGGGAAACCATCATCGTAATTACAAGCCACGGACACCATGTCTGGGTTTAACACTTCCTCTCCTTCACTTCTCCAGTCCCCAGTCCACCTTAACCATTAACTGTTTTGCCTCATGTGTCCCCTCTCATGTTCATGATTGTATCTCTGCCCACTGTGCGCTACACAACCTCAGAAGAATCAAAAAAGCCGCGAGGAAATAGTAGTTCAGCTGACTGTCCAAGCAGGTCCTGAAATGACTAAAATAAGCATCTCTTTGGTGTTTGGTTTTGTTTGCTTCTGAGGTTGTGTAGCGCGTGAATGGCGCTGTTATCATCTGTGTGTAACCTTCCCTTCATTAATCCGCTCATCATTGTCTGGTCATCGTTTGTGTCCGTCAGTTACTAAGCGACATAAGTCTCACCTGAAGAGACTGGACCGGAGATGGACGCTGGGCGGGGTCATCAGCCGGCAGCAGAGCCGAGGTGAAATGACGCTGCATCTCCACCAACTCACTCGCTTCATGTTTGGTCCTTTTTTTTTAGTCACTCACACGACTGTTTTTCCTCTCACCGTTTCAGTAAATCATGAGCGCTGACTAACCACTAACTGAAGTGATGATGAAGTTTTCCAAAATATTTCATTTTACAAGACGTCCTGACCCATCTGAAACATAGAGCCTTTCAAAAAGTAGCTTGTAAACCGTTCATATGTGTGTTCCGATAACTGCCTAATACAGGGTTCAACACCAAAGTTTCCATGATTTATGAAAATGAATATCAATAAAAGCCTGTGCAGGGACACATCCTTGTTACAAAATGGTGTTTTACATCAACCATATGCTTCATTTTTGCGTGCAACAGAGCAGCTGAGTGGTCTCTCTTTCAGTGTTAGTTGCCTGGACAATTTTCCGCAGTGACAAATGTCATCATGAGGATAGATGATTGGAAGGAAAGTTTTTGATTAACATTTTTTTGTGTTTCATGTCAATGATTTGATATTGTTCATCCGAAAAGCTGGATTTGTTTATCAATTTGGCATCATGATTTTGTGTGTCATTGAACTCGCTAGGTTGCAAACCATGCAACACAATATTAAATTTTATTTTGCCCCAAATATAATTCTAGAAAACAGTAATAAATAGTAGTGGAAACAAATGTGATTTTTAGCAGACATGTGCAGTATGTCTTAACTTTGTGCTTTGTAAAATGTGGTTTTCTACAGAGTAATAGCGTCGATGAAGACGACGATTGGAACGTGATATGCAATATAAAAGAGTTCATCATTAGAATCGTATTTATTTAACATTTTTGTTCATTAAAATGGACATAGAAATCCCATTTTTTTGGTTAAATTAAAAATAAAGCTATTAATATGAATAATTTAATTTGTGTACAAGGCAATCAATATTTATGATGTGTTTTGAGTGATACTGAATTGACCTTTCTAAAGTAATCTTGATTGAATTGAATGCCATAAAAGTGGACAAAAATAATAACATAATTTATAAATAGATATCAAGAATATGTATTAAAGTTTTAGATACTTTTATTTTTTTTAATTTTTTATTTATTTAAGGGACATTAACCACAATTAACTGAATTAGAAACAAAATATTTTTTAACATTAACAACAAAACATTTAAATAAACTCCACTATCATGACTGAAAAATATAATGATTTATTAATAATTTATTTGTACAAATAAATGAATGTATTCTGAAAATACATTCAAATAATTTGAAATCACTTTTGGTTATTAAAAGAGGAAATTTTGGAGAAAATTTTGCAAGACGCCCATAATGAAAAAACAAATGTTCTGTAAAGGATAAGTACAAAAAAAACTATCATGAGAAGTCAAATTCTTTAGTCATGATACGAGGGTAGAAATGACTTCATAATGGAAAGGTCTCACAGTAATTGGGACCGGTGCTGTGGGGGACGTGTTTCAAACACTGGAGAGAAACGCGAACCAACATTTCCAACTCAGATCTTCATCCAAAGCTGAATTACACTTCAAAAATAAGCCAGATTGCTTCAGATATAATAAAGCCCCACGTGCCAAAAACAATCTGCTCAGAATTACAGCAGCAACCCATCCCAACTCTCAATGACGAAAAGCTGTTCTGAGCAGCTTTCCAGAGACATATTTGTGCTTTACGAGCGGCTCCAGTCTAATTCCGCGCTCCTAAACCTGAGTGTATGCTCACCGATAGGGACAGAGATCAGCTGTAATCCCACCTCTGACGCTGAGCTCGCTCGCATCAGTGATGGAGCCCTGACAGGATGGGCGCTTGAGTTCAACCCAAAAACTTGAGCTTGGCAGTGGTTTGGAGTGAACAAGCTGCAGCTCTCTGGAGTGGAGATGTAGCTGTTTCCACACAAGGACTCACTCACATCCTGCTTTGTGTTGTTTCTTCTCTGTGAAAAAGATATTTTGCTGACTGGACAAGAATGCTTTACAACAGCAGCTGTGCATGTCCAGGTTTGCGTCACAACGTTTCCATTTTGCACAACCTATCCTTCCAACACAAAAACACATTCTTTCTGCATAATGTTTTAATTATTTTTGCCATTGTGTGAATGCTTGACTCACACTATTATTCTTTTCCTTATTCTTATAGTTTTTTGCCGCATTTTTTTGTTGCGCTACTCCCAGAGATATTGTCGTAGCAACGCCATTAAAAAGCCAGAACGTGCGACCCCTGCTGTTAACTTTTTGCAGGCCTAGGTCCCAGAATTCCCGAGGTATTCCAGGATAAACGCCCTCATTTTGTTATTCAATGGGAGAAAAACGCAGAACTTCACAATTTAGCCCCAACTTCAACAGTTTTCAGCCCCCCCAAACTTTGGACTAGGAGCACCGGCAAAAGCTTAAAATGTAGCCGCACTCCTTCTCTGTCGCCTTAAGATCAAAGATCCATGCCAAGTCATGGCGTTTTTCATAAAGTTGGCTTAAAGCGATCCGGGATTTGGCAAAACAAACAGAAAGTTAGAGTGGGCAATCAGGCTTGCTAGGGTGAAGCAGAGCAGAAAAAAAAAGTGTTTTCATTCAATCAGTGTGACCAAACGGTGTGCAACAGAAACATGAAAATCTCCTGTGTTGTAGTCACACTTGTCCTCTCTTGTATGATGTGCTCAGAAATAGGGTAGCACATTCAGACTTTGCATGAGATTCAAAAATGCGCAGCCAAACCCGGTTTTCATTGACTTCCATTGAAACAGAGGAGCAGCTCCGAGAGAAATTGCTCCAAAATTTTCAACTAGCCATCCTGCGCAAACCGTTGACTGGAGAGTCATGGAGTTGGAATCAGCTATAGACAAAAGCCTCAGGATTCTCACAGTGTGCTTATTTTTTGCTATCTGTGACATAGTTTCAAAGGAAGGGAAAGGTCACTGGCGAGTAGCTGTTACTTCAGTCACAGACACACAGACGCCATTCAGATCTGCAGCTCATCGTCTCCACCGTTCCATAGTCACCGATCATTCAGCGGAAGTCTGTTTAGAAACTGCATCATCTAGTTTCTTTTGCTTCTTCTTATAGTAACAATATCTAATATGTACACAAGGATCTTCATCTGGACTTGCTTGACTACCCTCATCCACTCCAACAAGATGAGCTTAAAAGCCAGCCACATGTGAGAGTGGTGCAGTTGTTGCCACATCTCCCAGTCATATCTCTGCAGCCTCAAACAGGAAATAGAACGATAGTTTGACTCACTATTATGGTTGAAGCACATGATCTCACTTAGAACCAACTGGTGTCCACAAGCCTGCATAATAAAAGAAAGCCCAGTGAGCCCGGTGTGAACGCCCGTTTTCCTCCCAGGCCCTTGTGTTTAGACAGGAATGGCTTTAATGACAGGAAATGATGTCGTCTGTTCTGCCCACCGGCCTCGTGTGGACGTATAAATCAGCATGCAGTCCTCGATTATCTGCTGACCTAGCGGATATTTGCTGTCAGGAGGCCGAGGACACGGTCAGGACACTGACTCACCTCCCGCAGACGTCACTGCGCTCAGCTCTAATGGCTTTGGACACATTGCTGGATGTAAACATCTTCCAAAGAGTGAGATGGGTCACTGGAGGACTGAGTGCGTCCGGGAGGAGATTGCGCAACAGCATCTTCCCTTCTATTTGGATGACTTCTCTTACAACCTCTGAAGTCATGTTTCAAGATCCAGCGGGGAAGCATTTTTTTTAGTTGCTGCTCCATAAATAAATAAATAAATCTCATTTATTGCAGACGTATATTTTGCCTGAGCAGCTTCTTTTTGTGTTGACTTGTGTAAAATGAGTGGTTTTGTCGGTGTCTTCTGTTTGGTCTGTTTGTTGAATATGAACAGGAGCCATCAAAAATATTCAGAGCTTTCCGCTCTCAGACTTTCACTTCGCACTTCACTTTTCTGACTCACCCTCATGAAAAAAAAAGAGTTTATTCTGACAGTTTATTGTGTTCACATTCTAGTTGGGTGTAAATAAAGAAAACAAGACTAGGTTTGGATCTTGTTGCATCATTAAGTATTTAAAGTAGTAAGCGTCTCAACTTTCAACATTTTGACTTGTAATCTTTGACTTATAATAATTATTTTACGTCATATTTCCATATTTTAAATCAATGTCTACCCATAATCTAAATATTTTGATTTTGAATATTAATATTTTCAATGCAAATTCCCTATATATAGGTCATCATTACAGGAGGACTTCAAGAAACTGGTGCACAATCTTTTTAATATATTTTAATATTTTAGATTTTAATGCCAACAACCCACCCCATCCACCGTGGAGCGTATCTTGAAATTGAACTTCACTAACCATCTCGGTTTTACGTTGAATGTCATATTACATATCTTTACTAGAGAATCTTTCATCTTAGTGTCTAAGTATTTTCACCAAAATTCTCATTGAATATTTCACTCAATATTTATGTAAACATACATGCAGTATTTTCATACTGTCTATACAGTTTGATGTATAACATTAACATTTATATCCTACTGAGTGTCTCAATCTGACTATTCCTATTACTGTATTTGTGTCATTTGATTGTCTAAACTGTATAAAAGTAATTCAATATATTTTTGACTGAAAATCTCAGTATTTTGATTTGTCCTTCTCGTATTCAGTCCTGCACATCTATAGTCAGACGCTGCATTACATGTTTTGCTTTTCATTATTACTTTAAACTTGCTAACCAAATACTTAGATAAAGAGTCTGGAAACTTTGATTCAAATATGAATATTATGACTTAAATTTTGACTAAGGAGCTCAATAATTCTGATCCTGAGAAACGAAATACAAAATTTGGAGAGCGAGGCTCAGAAGCAATGAGTTGTCAGGATGCACTTCAGTCCACAATTTTGGACTCAATGTTGACATGGTAACGATCAGTTGTTGGACAAAATGACGGACCACAATTTACAATACTGTTGCAAGTTGGAATTGCGAGTCTCTTTTTGTTCCCCGCTGTCTCGCAGACAATATAAATAAACACTCTCACTAACAGCATGTTCCCTTCTCCCACTTTGGCAGAGGAGAAGTATGTGACAGTGCAGCCGTACGCCAGCCAGGGCAAGGATGAGATGACCTTTGAGAAGGGAGCCATAGTTGAGGTGATCCAGAAGAACCTGGAAGGCTGGTGGTTCATCAGGTAGGAGTGAAATTGGAGCGCAAATACAGAGCGGTCGTGGGACTGACTTCTTTGTTGACCCGCTCCGCAGGTACCAGGATAAGGAGGGCTGGGCTCCGGCTTCTTACCTGAAAAAGATGAAGGACGACCTCTCGCCCAGGAAAAAACCTGCCACTGGTCCGGTGGAGATCATTGGCAACATCATGGAGATCAGCAACCTGCTCAACAAGAAGACCCTGAGTGAGAAAGATGTTCAGACAGAAGAGGTATCAGAGAGCCCCCAAGTGGCCAGGAAGGAGATCAGTCTGCCAATCCTGCGAGCCGAATCCTGCCCCACCAATTCTCCACAGGAAGGGAAAGCAAAAGCGGAACAACCTTCACCGGCTATAGCTCGCATCGCACCTCACAGGGTGGAGATTGGTTCGTAACTTCAAATGCTCCATACTTCCAAAATGGCTCAGCTAACATGATATTCTTGATCAAATGTGCTTTTGCTTTATTGTGTAGGTTCGCCAGTACTCAGGCAAAAACCACCCCCACGCAGGGATGCTACTCTGGTGAGGTTACTTTGATGCTAATCTTTGTTTCTTTCTTTTCAACTTGTATTTTCACATTTATTGCTCTGAGTATTTGGAGGATTTGCATTGTGACATGAAAATGTTTCCACAGGGGTTGCAGTTACCCTCTCCACCAGAGCCCCCTACAGTTGAAGCAGAGTACTACACCATTGCAGAGTTCCAATCGTGCATATCTGATGGCATTAGCTTCAATGGAGGACAAAAGGCGGAGGTAATTGTTTTGATCTGCTCTGACTTATATTTATGAATTTTGTCTTAACACATGATCCTTGAACAGGTGATCGAGAAGAACTCCGGAGGATGGTGGTATGTCCAGATTGGCGAGAGAGAGGGGTGGGCTCCCTGTTCCTACATTGATAAACGCAAAAAGCCCAACCTGAATCGCAGGACCAGCACACTGTGTCGCCCAAAGGTTCCTCCTCCAGCACCCCCTGTCAAAAAAAACGACTCAGTGGAAACCGCCCCGCCCAGCAGCCCTGGGTCTGAAGCTCCAGAGTCACCGGTCTCTCCTGGGAGACCGGTGTATGAAGAGCCAGAGTATGACGTCCCTGCCATCGGCGATCTGGATTTGGAGTCTGAGTTTGAGTTTCTAAGAGGAGAAGCGTCTTTGGTGGATGCAAAGATTGAAGATGCTTGCTCAGAGAAGGGGTCCTTCTTGTCCTCCAAACCTTCCCCAGCATCGTCACTCCACAGCGCCTCATTCAGGATTGGCGAGTCTTCTGAGGATGGGCACGAGGGAGAAGCGGAGGAGGAGTGCATCTATGAGAATGACGGTTTCCGGCCCTTTAAAGAGACCCCAGAGCGTCAGTTCAGCAGGGATTCTAACTCTTCCAAGACGGAACCTGAGAAGTCAGTCAGCCCAAAATCAGGGGGTTGGAGATCTGCGGGAAACAAGCTTAAGATTGACTTGAATGGGAGCACGCTGTTGACCAAGGCTGATGATGGGTGCAGTCCTAAATCGGCCTCTACTGAGTCCACCATAGACCTGCTTAGAACAAAGAAAGACCAGGAGGAAAGCAAAGCGTCTCCCGTGACAAGGTCGTCCTCTAAATTGAAACCAGTGGTAAGACCAAAACCACAAATGGCTAAGACGTCCAGCGCGGAGAAGATGGACATCAGCACGTTGAGAAGACAGTTGAGACCTACAGGGCAGCTGAAGAATGGCAGTAAAGCCAGAGGCGAGGACTCTGAGACGGCCTCTGTCATCTCCTCAGAAGATTCCTTCTCCTCTCAGAGTACCTCATCTGATTTCTCATCCATCTACTCCAAAGGCAGCCGAGGGGACTCTGACCTAGAGAACTGTGTCATTTACCGCACCACAGACCCGTACGAGAAAGTCCAGGACTCTGAGATCAGCTTCCCTGCTGGAGTGGAAGTGGAGGTGGTGGAGAAGCAGGAGAGCGGCTGGTGGTACATCCGCTGGGCTGATGCTGAGGGTTGGGCTCCCACCTACTATCTGGAACCCGTCCGCCCACAAGAAGACATTGCTGGGTCCGAGTCTGATGGCACACCGACCAAACTTGGTAGCCTCAGTAAGTCCAACAGCCTTGAGAAGAACGAACAAAGAGTCCAGGCCATGAACAACATCAACCAGAGCCTCAAGAAGGTCACACCTCCCATCCCTTCGAAGCCGCCAGGGGGTCTGTCCAAACCCAACTTCTTCTCCTCGAGAAAGCAGAACAGCCCCAAGCAGCAGCAGGTGGTCAGACCCCAGTCAGTCTTCATATCAGCCCCTATAAGGGATGGTCCGAGTCCGGTTAGCTCTCTCAGGAGGAATGAATCCTTGAACTCCTCCGATCAGCCTCGAGCCAGCCCCACAGTGCGACGTAATGCCTCGTTCGGTGCGGTGACCCGCAGCCTTGCACCAAACAACATAACCCTGCCTATCAGGAATAGATCCGGCACCGGGAGCTCAGAGTCCCTTGGCCTCGGGTCCTCGAACGCCTTCCACGTGTCTGCTATGAAAGCCAAGCCACACATCATCCACAACAACCTGAGAGAGATCTACGTCTCCATTGCAGATTACCACGGCGACGAGGAAACGATGGGTTTTCCTGAGGGGACCAGTCTGGAGGTTCTTGAAAGAAACCCAAATGGCTGGTGGTACTGCAAGGTTCTGGACAATGGCAGGCCCAGGAAAGGTTGGGTTCCTTCCAATTACCTTGAGAAGAAGCACTAAGACTCACGTGTGGAGCTGGATGAACTCTGCACAGCCCGAGACTCGATCTGGTACCTTCGAAAAAAAATCCCTTCACCTGTTAAAGCAACTAGTTTACAGCTTTTAACAATGTCTGTCACCCAAAAGAGGGACTTTCTAACTTGAAATAGATCTTTTCGTGTCCAGTGTCATTTTATTGTCATGTCTGTAAAACGTTTTTGAAGCTTACTGCATGTTTCATTGATAGCGACAATGCCTTGAGCAGTTAACATTTTCCTAAAATCTTACCTGTTTCCAAAGCTACTTCCTCTAATGCCACATTACACTACATGATTTTAATATGTCTAATTTCCCTGGAGCATGAGGCACATCTTCAGTGGACGTGTGTCAAAAAAACAAATTACAGGCGATGAAATGGGAGTTTTATGGTCTTGTTCATGAGCAGTGAGGTGGAGAGCTGTAGTAGTGGAATTACTGGTAATGTCAATGGACCTTGTGGCCTTGGTGGATACTGAGCTGAAGAAGAAGAGTCCTCCATGTTCCCACTCCAATTTCCGTGTACATAATCCCTACGACAGAACAGGATGAGGAGGGTTTTCAGTCTTCAGTACCTTTGTAGAAAAGGTTTGATCTGGCAGATCCACAGATTAGAAGTTGTGCCCCTGCCCTACTGGGATGTTCTGATGGTGAGGCGAAATGCAAACCTTTCAAGTGCATCCATCGGTCTGCCTTTCTTGCCTTGCCGAGGTTGTGTCGTAGAGAAGCGGCTGGCGTGAGTTTCTTTGCTGGACTGGGTGATACAAGAGACGTGGGAACACAATTCCTTGAGGAGAGCCAGTTGAGGTTAGATGGGGATTTAAGTAAGTGTCCCTGGTTTTCGGTCATGTTCTTCAGAGCCTGGCTTGGATAATGGAATGCCTCTATAGATGAAAACAATGGCTTTCACCTGGAAAGAGCTCAAAGTTGATCGGCAGTTTGCATTTTTAAGAGCCGACTGACGTGGTCAAGGAGGATCCACCACATTCTAACTGCTAAGGTGTCTTGAACAGTCTACCTGTGACACGCTACAATGGAATCAAATGGGTCCCCTCCTGTGGATTTACGTTCCAACACAGTGGTTGAGGCTAGGATGAGGATGTGGCATCGCAATGTGCGTGATGCAACTGAATGCCTCATGTGTTAACATGCAACGCAAATGACTGACATCCATGTCAGTCTGTGAAGGAAAAGTCCACTTGACAGTAGTCAATCTTAGAGAGTGAGAAGACACTGCACTTCGAATGGACCCTCGAATGTTGTTGGAGGTTTCTCTCATTATTGTATCATCATGGTCATCACGAGCATATCGATTACCTCAACTTGTGGTCTTAGTGGTCAGATTTTGTGTGTTCATTTTAGGGTTCAACCGGGCTGTGTTTGACACCTGTGTTTAACCATGACAAAAACATCTTGCTGAATTTATAATCCATTTTATACAACCATACTAAGTTGAAAAGCGGTTATTCTCAATATTTTATTATTGCATTAAATTCTCTTATATTGTAGAATCCCTTTGGGGTTCATCCCTGGTTCTAGTGATACAGACCTTAAATCTTCTGGAGCAGTAGAGTCGGCATAAGAAGTGGGATTATGGTCAGGAGACCACAGGAAGCGTGTCATTGTGGTTGTGAAAAAGATGTACGTGAAAAATGCATGGTTAAAAGAGCATCAGTTTCAAATGGATTAAAAATTATAGAAACCAAAAGTAAAGGTAAAAGACACATTTAATGATTTTTTTTTCTGTGTTATTTAATCGTGAGTTTTATGTCCGTCATTAAGAGGCAGACTCCTGTGGTCAGAAGACATGTTGGAAGAGCGCAGTGTAAAGTGGCATTAGCTCTAAATTGGTGCTGTTTTATTTTTGCATGTTTTTACATTTTTGTATCTTTATACTGTGTCACTTTTGTGAATTATTCTACCTTGTTATTTTGTAACATAGTCCAAATGAAACAATTCATCAGCATCTCTGATCGTCTATGTTCTCAAGTACTATCCAAGTCATATTGTTTATATATATTACTTTGGCGTACAACAGGCCTTTTTTCAAGTTAAACTGTATTTATTCATTTCCTTAAAAAAATCTCAATATGTAATTAATGTTTGTAATCCTTCGTTATATCCGTCATTTCCGGGGTGATCATTTTTGAAACAGCTCGTCCAATAGCCATTAAAAATTTCTGCTGGACAGTAAATTTGACTTTCACATGCAGTATTAAAGAGATGCTAACTATTGTTTTAAAGTTGTGGTCAGCAAACTAAAGTGCCGAAGAATGACTTTAATAAATGCACTTTCAAACTACTTGTTGTTGTGCTTGTTTATGTTTCCTCTGTGCTTTGAATCGAAACAGGATCTTGAAATAGTGGGCGAGATACTGAACCAAGCATTTCGGCTTCATCAGAACTGGGAATCCCAGTTCTAGATGTAGAACCAGGCTTGGCCAGCAGGGAGGAAACCGCACCGCTGACCGACTGGACTGGACTGTGTCATAGACTGCATGATTAAAAAGAAAAGTTTGTCAATTTGTTTTGCACCTTCCAGCCACTGTAGTGATCCTTCTACATTGTTTGTAAAATGAACAAACATAAGCTATATATATTACATGAACACTAATGCCTCCATTTGCTTTATGTGAAATTGTTTTGTCTTTCATTTTGCTTCAACTTTCTGATGAATATGCCCTCTCTCTCTACATTGCTATAAACTTGCTCTCAATCTGTCACTGAAATTCAGATTTTTCAACTTCGCTTCGCCGCAAACATCGCCTGAAATGCTCTGAAGCTGCAACCCAGTCGCCCCAAACATGTTGTTGTTGTGCGACAATAAGTCACTTGTTGCACAATGTGAACTGATGCATAAATATGCAGTGTGAAATGATACATTGACTCATTTTCTTCTTAAGAGTGTTACTGTATGACGTCAACATGACCGTTCAGTGTTGCCCAACGTGGATCAAATGAAAAACAAGAACTTCATTAACATGAACCAGCTCTTCTTCCTCAAAAACTGTTGACAAATCCCCCATTGTTCTCTGATATTGACAATTCCACCGCTTCGCAGCACAGCTCGCCTGTGGTTGGTTCCTCATATGATGTCACAAGATGGCGGCAGCTCGTGACCCACTTTCGAGCGACTTGTCAGAATGACAGTGAATATTACGGTAGTGTATGGACAGGAAACGCTCTTTACAGTTGTGTATTGCATGGTGTAGTCGGTGACACTTATAATATTCCCCTGCTTTCAAGACGCAAAACCGATGCCAATCCGATTCAGATGTACGCAGTCATGCAGCGGAACTACTACTCTGACATGTGCAGAGCCAGGTGCGAATAGGCGCAGGAATCGTAGAAGAAAAGACTTTTCCAACATGTCATTTCCTCAATTCATTCGTAAACAAACCTCCTGTCACTGCCTGATGTGGTCCGCCGGAAGTTCTGGGACTGGAACCAGATGTTAGAAACGTGCATATGCAAGGTCTACGAACTGTGTTTATTGGTTATATTGAGTAAATTTGTGTTTTCTGAATAGTTGTCAAAATAGTCTACATTTAACAGTAAAATATTGTAATTTTACGTTTTTACGCACAGTTTGTCACAGCCAAACTGCACAGACCTAACCCTAACCCTTAATCTACACTGTAGAAGTAAAAAATTAAAAAAAAAAAAAAAAAAAAAACTTCATTGCCCGTGTGCGATATAACCACGTACGCATGCGCTTACCAGTAAACGTCAGTTGGTAAAACATGCGCAATTTCCGGTTCCTGTCCCGGAATCTACCGTGTTAATGAGAAATGAATGTGGCGTATAATCAACGGTAGCGCGAGACGAGGTCGCAGGTGAGAATAAGCGGCAGCGCTGCCTCCCAACAGCCACGCAGGCGCCGCTTTTGGAAGCGGAAGCGAGTAACCAGTCGGGCCGAGCGTCTGTTGACTTCAGAGCAGTGGGGTTTACGTGTCACCCACAGCAGAGTCAGGGACAGCAGCCTTGCTCTCCTCCATGTTTTAGGAGGTTCTCCAGATGGTCCAATATGGCAGGATTCTCAAGTCACTGCCGGAAACAGACGCTTGCTTTACTGGCGTGGACTGTGGTTTCACCGCTTCACTCCACAAAATGAAGCAGATGGAGCTCTGCAGATGCTCACCGATTTAGGAGGAGAACGCAAGAAGTGCCCAAAAAGGGGGTAACAGAAGCTAAGGTCAGGTAAGGTCAGGTAGATTTATTGTCAATTCCGCCATGCGCACTGCCTATAGAGGATTGTCAATACCAGGCGGCCTGTGCGTATATGACATTTATGACATTGAACTGTTTATAAAATACCACATAAACAACAAAAAACACCCACAACATCATGAACCAAATAATGAGAAAAAACAATGAGAGTGCTAACATTTGAAGTGCAGGAGTGTGGGGTGTGTATGTGTGAATGAACAAACACACAAGTCCCTGGGATTCTCAGAATCATAATCATCAGAATCAGAATAGAATTTATTGCCTTGGTGGTAGGAAAGTGCTTCGACATAAAATAAAATAAAATAAAATAAAATAAAATAAAATAAAATAAAATAAAGGTTGATCACAAATTCAACAGTCTGGTCTGGATGGACCGTCGCCTCCTGCCAGAGGGAAGAGGAACAAACAGTCCAGGTCGAGGGTGAGAAGGGTCAGCTCTGATCTGACCTGCACGTCTCTGGGTCCTGGAGACATACAGGTCATGAAGAGGTGGCAGGCTGCAACCGATCACCTTCTCAGCAGAACGTACGATGCCGCACGTTCGTACAGACTGAGGGGGCAGCGTGGGCGGTGAGTGACCTCCGACTGCTGCGGTCAGTGGCCCGCACTCACTGAGCAGGACTTGACTGAGGTGGAACTCTTATGAAGGAGTGTTCCGGCGCTCACCACTAGAGGGCAGCAGAGCTCAGCTTGTTGGGAGCCGCTGACTGGAACCTTCCAGGTCCCAATTAATTGAGGCGATAATTAAAAATCAGGAATGACTCTGTTCCCTTGATTAAGTGTCATTATATGTTTTTTTTCTTTTTGATTGCATCTTGGCTCTAATTGGTTTGAACTTTAAAAGCTGTTGAAATAACAACTAAAACTGGCAGTTTTTTTGCTGTTTAAAAAAAAGGGTGGAGCAGGTGGAGCATTTCACGACACGCTGAAGTTCAACACCAGTGGATCTAGCTGTAGTCGAGTCACCTGCAGACATGGCCCCCCCCACACCACCCCTCCACTCCCCCCCCCACCCCTCCCGCCGGGAGGACCAGGCTGCAGCAGCCTGTTTCATGTCGTGAGATTTGTGTTTGAGCAGCACGGAGAAGAAGTGGCAGAGCATTAGATCCAGGCTCGGTAAATAACAGATGAGCTGGCCGGGTCTCACATACCTCCGCTCCAAACACTTTCCCAGAGAGTTATGGTCGTTTACTAAGAGCACCTTGTTATTCATATAGAAGATGGTGGGACGTTAAACAAGAGAAGGCCTGTCAAGCCTTTCTGTCTGACCTGTAGCTCAGGAGCTTCTGCACTGACTTCACTGGAAAGAAAGCTTTTATCTTCCTCCCTTCAGGACCCCATGTGGGTTCTGAGCAGGCTGTAGAAGGACCAACCACCTCGAAACATCTGCTGCTCATCTGGAGGAGACAAAGGTGAATGAATGTCTAGTCTACGTGTATCAAGCCAGGAGCAGGTATTTCTTTCAAACGATCATGAAGCTGGTGACTCTTCTGCGAGCAGCAGGAGCCAGTTTAAAGTGAGATAAGGGTCAACACCAACAAAACATCTTAAACTGAAAAGATGGCTACAAACTCAGAAGAAGCGAAGTCCGTTCCACCCACGCTTCATCTCTGACGTCACTGCCCTCTTGGGTGTCCCGTTTTGTAAGTACCATCTCTGCCCAGTTGGGGGCAGTATGCGGACAATTGTTTGTGATCCTCAAAGAAGGCCTGTTGACTCGAACTGACCACAGGTTTGCGTCACTTTCTGCGTCTTGCACTGCGTCAGGTCAGATGTAAACAACCAGACGAAAGAGGTGCAAACGTGAAATAGGTGATGATGTTGTGTTAGTACTTCTAGTGACGGGTTGCTGAGGTTTCACGAAACAGTGTCCTGATTTTCAGAGGCCACCAGTGTGTGCTGTAAAATGGACATCTCATTCGACGAAACCTCACATCATTTCGAAACCAAGAGCTCCATCTAGTGGCCTCTGAAAATTAGCACACTGTCTCATGATGCCTCATATTCCCAACACTGCTTTGACACGCTTCAAAAACAAATTTGTTTCAAATATTTTTCTTCACTGAGGAATTTGGGATGAAAAGTAAGAAGGCTGTCGATGACAATTTCTGAAAAACATCCTGAGACTCCTCTTCCTGAAATGAATTCATGATGGCTGCCAGTTCTTTGCGAGAGACTTGTGTGGTGTTTTTGCTCACACGCTCAACTTTTAATGTGCTGCATCTCTTTAAACAGATGACATTCAAATGACAGTTTTTAATGTTGCCCGTCCTTTTTGTGCGACGGTGCTTAAGTACATTTAAATTGAGTCTGTGGGGAATATGGATCCGAACTGTGTCGGACTGAGGAGCCTTCAAAGAAGATTCCGCAGCCACTTCCAGCCCAGCAACTTCCACAAACATTGTGATGAAACTCTTTCAGGTTGAGTGGCAAAAAAGCAGCAATTAAAACACAAACGAAATGCACAGTGACTTGAAGGAAAATTCAGACTTTATTGAACATACTCAACATCATTATCAAATCTAATCATTTTATTTACAAAAACAATTCCTGACCCAATTGAATATGAACAGATTGACGGTGAGTTCCGTTTGGTCGCATTTAAGTAGCGTGATCATCGCTGATTACTGACCACACATTCCATCATGAAGTTTATTCAAAGAAAATAACGGCAAACAAAGTTATTTAAAAGCACTATGTTCCCATCCAACTGAAGTCAATAAAACAAGTCTTAAACAAGGGAAGCAGCTAGCATGGCTATTTTCCAGAGTACAAACATTTGGTTGCTTTACACTGAAGAGCTCCATCTTCTTCGTCAGTGATTATATATATATATATATATATATATATATATATATATATATATATATATATGTACAGTAATCTGTCTGGCTATGATGCGTACAAGATCAACAGCGACAACTCTGTATAGTAGCACTCGCAAAATAAATAGACGTCACCATTTGTTAAGCAAACAACACCACCATGTTGTATCAGAAGGACTCACGACACTTCACACTTGCAAGGCCGTATTTGGTCATTATCGGAAAACAAAGCCAAGTAGAAACGTCCAAAGTTGCAACACTCTGAAGTACGACAAAATTCCAGTATTATTCAACAGAAGTTTATGGCTGAAATTGCTAATAGTAAACACAGCGATCCTATTTTTATACTGAGAATATATTTCGTAACAGAAATGCTGGAATCCTTCCCCAGATGCTTGGATATGAAAATACTATTGCACATCATAAGCATAAGATTAGTTTGAAGATGGTAATAAAAAGCTAGCGATATGCTAAAGCTGTATTACGAGGGACAAACTTGGGATTCTTGTCTGAATGAAGAACCCTGGAGCACTTAGCATGGCGACTGGATGAATAAAACCACGTTCAATTCCACCAAGACCCAACTTGTGATGGGACGACCAAAATAAAAACCGGCGAGAAGTAGTTACGACGTGCATCATCATTTCTCCTGAGCTAACATTATTAGCATGTCAGTCATACGTAGTGATGGGCTGCTGAGACTTCATGTGTCCCCATGTTCAGCACTCAGTAGGTGGCGCTCTCGATTCAAAAATGATATGATGATGATGAGTTGTAGTGAAATGTTTCTCATACCCAAATTAGAGCCTTAATGCGGAGAGTGCCATCTAGGGGGCTCTGAAAACAAGGGCACTGTTTCATGAAGCCTCATCTGCCCATCGCGAGTTGTACGCCACCCTTCGAGGCTCGCCACTTGCCTTGTTACAGCGCACAGCTGTCTAGAGGCCTGTTCACAAGCGAGAGATGGAGTGTGAAATGAATAAAGTCACAAGGAGCTAAGCCAGCGGACACTTTCCTGGTGAGATGTTGTGACCATGTCCAACTGGGAGGAGACCTCAGGGCCGACCCATGACACGAGGGACAGATCATCTCTTGGTTAGCCCTGGTAAGGCTTCAGAGGAAAGGTAAGTTGGGCCTCTTTGCTCCAGCTTCTGCCCCCACGACACAACCTTGGTGGGGAATGGATAGAGATGCCCCAGCACTGATACTAAAGGCCCCCAACAGTTGGTCCTCATCACTTCATCCACTGACACCTATCGACTAGATCGACACTGAACAGCATCAGGTTTTCATTCTCAGCTCTGGCGGCCATATTTGCAGGTGAACTCCAGGTATTTCCATTCCAGCTTGTTGATCATTCCGATGTATGTTGGAGACTAGCTGCAAATCCACTTCTCTCGGACGTTGGAACACTCACTAAGAAGGATTCTGCAACGGGAGGCTTGAACAACAACATTCCCTTGATGAGGAATTTCTATCTCGAAGCTTTTTGAAATTGCTAATGGAAAATTTGAACCGGCATTGTCTTCAGTTGTCAGGCAACCTCAGACTCATGACTTGGTAAACTTTCCTCGGGTCCAAAACAAACAGTAAACAGATGAAAATAGCTTCTTAACAAGTCAAAGAAGAGCGCGTCGCATTAGTGGAAATGTCCTTGGAGTTTGCTTTTACTGACGGAGGGGACGCACGAACCTCTGATATGCAAATAAAATATCCACTAATGTCCCGGAATAACAACAGCTTCCTGGTCACTTAGTGAATGAAGGACACGGCGTCTGCACAGCACTGTCTTAAAGCTCCGACAGGAGACAAAACCATCTGCAACTGATTGTCTTTTTTATGAGTTTTCTTTAATAACGAACAAGTTGTTTTTTGTTTTCATTAAAAAATAGTTGACTACCCACAAGTGCTTATTAGGTGGTCACGAAAGCGCTGCAGACGATGTTTCGCAGCTCATCTACTGACGTTTTGATGTATCCAGACACACCATTTAAAGCAGGACCATCTCTCTCGTCCTAATATATTTGTTATTTCCATAAAACCACCACAACAAGGAGTCAGTGTGTGAGCGTTAGCTGGTGTGCTAGCAAGCAGCATGTGCAGAAATGCTGTGAAAATATTCGCAGGACTGAGCAACATTTTTGGTAATTACAGTCTGAAAAAGTCTGCGAGATCATTTTGTGTCCCATTAATAATTTCTTGGAGCGAAGTTCAGTTGCGTGTTGACTTGTTGTTTTAAGAACTTGCAGCTGTAGCATCCGTGTGACATCGTCCAAGGAATGCTCGCCATTTTCTTTTAATGAGTTTTTGGGATCAGTTGCTTCTTGATCTCATCTAGAATATCTTCAGTCCATTACCCTCTTCCTCTCGTCACATTCTCACCCGCAGCAACAGCTATTGTGGTGTCAATGGTTGAAATGAATGGTCTTATTTCGTCGTCTGAAGCAGTGTGTTCTTTAAAGTGAAAAACAGTTTGCGTCATCACATCACACTTTCTTGGTTAATTTTCCCCCTATGTTTGAGAAGCACTTTCATTTATCATAAAATAAAAGCAACATTTGAGGTACCTTTCCTTCCAAGTATATTATGATTTTAAACATTTAACGTATTCTAGGCACGTGCACAGATACGGCCATCAAAGGACTCGGGCACCTGCCGTTTTTTCCTTCAAGAAAAAAAAAGTGCCCTTTGTGTAGTAGCCCATTTTTTCCTTCATCTTACATTCCTTTGGAAAGGTTGCACACATCACTTCCACCTAAATCTATTTTGGTATCAAATGTCTCATTTTATTTTCAAGCCCCTCCCACTTTTTCCATCCTCGAACCACAGAAAAAGAATTTGCAAATGATCCTACATGAGTAAAAAAACCCACCATGTCAGATTTTTCATTTTTTTGCCGCAGCACATCATGTGACCAGAAGTCACAGAATTAAATTCTTAGAATGTAATGAAAAATCCCAATGGCAGTAATAATAATTTTAAGAGCAACTGGCTTCAGCACCTGCACCCCAAATGTCTGTGCACGTCCTGGATTTTCACTATTATTCACTGGCAAAGTGCCCAAGTTCAATTGTACACATTAGTTAAACTGAATTTCCTCATTTCTGTATCAATTTCCCCCGTTTTTTCCTCAACCCGTTGCGTTATTTTAACTACAAAAATGAGTATATTATGCAATATGTAGTTTCATTTTATGAAAGAACATAGAGTTATATCATTTTCAGTCCTCTAGAAAATACTCAAACCCACTGACTTAACCTTAATGTGTTGAAATCTTGTCTTTGGAATCTTGAAAAGAGGCGCTGCCTTCATCCCTTCTTCACTGGATACCATGTTAACACGCTGCTTGCATGTGATTTTCAAACATTTAAAAACAACATTTGAAAAGCAGCCAAGTTCTTCCTTGCTTCCTAACCACTTCGTGAAAAATGATATGATAAAGCCATTATTTGGTGAATGTGTGAGAACTTTGTGTCGGTTAATTCGTATGTTGACAGGACTGTAACATCAGGTCAAAATAAATGACAAGAAACAGGCCCATCTTCCCACTGAACCCTAAACCTCTGCCTGCCTCTGATAATAGTATGACTGAAGTGGCTTGAATAAAGTCAAATATTGTCCTCGCGAGTACCTGAGACCACACACTTCCGCCCAGTCGCTGGTGTCTCATGTGCTCCTGTAGGTCTTGATGATGTCTTTGATGGCGCTCCTGCAGATGGGGCAGCATGCGTTCGACATCTTCTTCAGCTTGAGTCCGCAGGTGTAGCAGAGACACATGTGTCCGCAGGCGTAGAGGACCGTGTCCACCATGTTCTCGTAGCAAATGGCGCACTCGTCGCTGAGCGAGGTGGAGCGGCACGGGAAGTTGGGAGACTCGGGGAGGCTGGAGAATGGAGAGCTGGGTGTCGTCCCTGGGGAGCAGACAGAAGATGGTGTGATCAAGAGAGAAAAAAGAAAACCAAATACTGAGACCCCAGAAACATTTATTATATACAACGTACTGAAGCAAAAAGGGAAAAAGCCTCTAAACAGACCTCCTCCCACCTGCATGGCAGCTACAATAGGACAGAGCAATTTTTGCACATCTGGTGCATGATTTTTTTGGAGCCCGTTTCCATCTCCCCAGCGTGAATTCTTTCTCTGGCCCAGACTGAAAAGGAGAACCCAACAAAGGAGTGTGCAAACCTGTAGAAGTCTGAGCCGTGTGGTTGGAGCTGAGGTTGATGGTGAACGCTTTGTCCATGTTTGGCTCAGGGGGGCCGCAGCAAAGCATTGAGGGAGAGATGGGGCTGCAGGGGGAGGAGTTGGCGAGCGACGGGCTTCGCTGGTCTGGGTTCGGAGACGAGCCTGACGAGACAGAGACGCCGCAAATCAGACTTCCTTAAGATTGAACTTCAAAAGATACCATTTTAAAAAGTTTGTTTTTTACTTTCGACCTGCTCGACTTACGTCCACCCGTACTTATGACCACGGCCAGCAGATGCCAGCAGATTCAACGTCTGGCACCGCAGCAGGTCGCAGCTCGACATCGCGTACGACAGTTACGACAGCACAGTGTCCCAGCATCTCGCTCTCACACAGTGATCTACCACTACAGTAGCATCTATAACCCTCGCTATTTTGAATGGCATTCGACTTTCGTCCAATCTGACTTACGACCGGTTTGTTTGATCCTGGTCATAAGTCGGATGTTACTTGTATATTTTTGGATTTAGCAATGTTACGTTGCGCCTGCCTGGATTTCAACACTAACTTTGTTTTCAGAGCTCAGTAGGTGGCGCTCTTAAAAACACTGAGAGGCTTCATTAAAATTGCTGTTCAAAGCTAATGACTATAGAGCAGAGAGTGACACCTATTGGTCCCAGGAAATGAGGACAGTGTGTCATAATCTCACCAACGTATTGGTTTACCCACATTGCTATGTCTTGTATTGCAATGTCGACGATTATGAATTGGTGGAATAGTTTCGAACTCTGGTGGCGTGGCGGGACTTATTTATCCAGATGATACATCCAGATGAACTGCTTATTCTGCACTCAGTGACCACTGTTACTGGAGATTTGTTCGGACCACTGAATAAAAATGCCATTGAAGCACTCATGTACTGCATTATATATGGCAGGGATAGATACTAGAGTCTGCATCCTCACTGTATGGCTGTACACCGACTGCACGGTGCGTCTGCGTAGGATAAATAAATCACCAAAGTAAAGACAAACTGTTGTCTACACGCCACTTTGTCCTCATTCGTCTCAGCACGTAAGCAGCCCTGGCAGCTCATCGTTCCAAAATAACAACCTGATCCATGTGGCTATTGTTGTTACGGTCACTTTGTCCGACACATCAGAAATACTGCCACACTTCACTGACACCCCCCCCCCCGGCTACTGGACACCAAGTCCTTTTATTTTTAGCCGTATAAATATACATATATACATACACACACACATATTGCACAGCACAATCCTGCTTCCATCACATATTTGTGAATGAAGAAGCAGTGAAAGAAAAACGACTCCCAGCTACGAGCGCTGCAGATTGAGGAGCACATAATCAAGCCATGAGTACGTCTTGATATCATCCCAAAATAATGAAATCAAAATTGACAGGGACAAAGTGACCATGTGAGAACCACGGCGTCCCATCTGCTCAGCTTCACGGGTTTGACAGCAACCGGCCACGACAGATTGTCACTTGCATCAGCGGTTGCATGTCTCCATGGCAACGCAACAGCGTGAACCTGCTGCGAGTGGGCGAGCAGACACGTCACAGCTGGAGTGGCTAATGACTTGGAGAACATTCGCTCTCCAAAGCATCAGGAGAGGAATTGAGATGTGAGGGTGGGGAGACACGAAGGGCCGAGGGGACGCTGCGTTCAGGGAGTGGACTGTGGGTGGAAAATCTCGGCTTCCTCAGCCTCCATGTTGTCATTTTTTAATAATGTTTATGGCATTACAGAGAAGATAAAGTCAACCTTGTCGTCACTGTTGTCACCATCATGGCAGGCAGATGACTAACAGACATGTTGCTGCTGTGATCTGACACCAGCAAATGTCGAAGATATTAATTTTATCTTATTCATGAACACAAGAGTGAGTCGTGATTTAGCCTGTGTAGGTGAAGCCTGCAGTGCCAGGGTCATGATGCGCTAACAACTAGCTGGAAATATATGCAAAGCTGCTGGTGTTGCTGCAGCACTGAAGTAGCAGAGCAATACTGTATGATGGAAATCACTAACAAACACAAGTTGCTTGTGCTTTACAGACGATTAATGCATCAGTTGTAATTTAGCTGAAGTTGATGTATGTGTTCTACACCACCAGTCCAACCACTGGCCAGGGGGCCAAATCTGTCCGGCCAAATTGATAAGAATGGCCCACAAGAACGAAACGCAACTTGTTGGTGCCAAGTTAAGGTCAACATAAAGCTGGGCACTTATTCGACTTATTGATTCATGTTCGTGGAAAATCTCTGTAATGATTATGTCTGCAGCATTAACCACCAAGCTAACCCAAATCCTGCAGATTCTATATACCATATTTATGCTATTTCATTTGCTTTCTTGAAAAGGAGATCTGTTTTTATATATTTTTTTCTATTTGTTCAGTAGAAGCAGTTCTTGTGTTCCAAAAAAAACAACAACAAAAAAACAAGTGATGCTAACATTAGCACCTGATAATTTAAATGAAGACTCTTTATAGTGTTCAGAAATTTGGCTACAGTGACACTACTGATCTACACAGTTTGCAATGATTTGCGATTGCTGATGTAGAAATTAATCATCATAGCGTAATTCTAACAAATATGAAAAATAATATGAGGCCAAGTCGTTGATGTGAAAGTGTAGATGAAGTGGGTCAACACATTGGCAATACTAAATGAGTGCTAGCATATGTGAAATCACCAGACTCGTACATCAGAAACGGTACTGGCTGACACCTCAAGACTGGATCAGTGCACAAGTGAAGAGACTCCCCTCACCACTTCTGTCAGAGATTTCAATCAACTAATGCTGCAGATGTGAAAAACATAAAAGCAATAACGTGTTGGATCTCCTTGTTTTCTAGTCAGAAGCCTGTGAACTTGAGGAACCTTTATGCCGTCTCGCAACAGCGAGGAAATTGATGTTGACAGGACTGATCCTGGCGGAAAAACAACGGAAGTTGGATTCATATGCAAATGTGTGACAAACTAGTGGATTGTTAAGTCAAAGAGCAGCCCAGAAGAAGAAACCATTTTTATAACTCGCAGGAAATCTGACCTCAGAAGTTCCAACTGAATATTTATCCTCTCATCTGAAACTGATTTGCTTTCCTCCTGGGATGCTCTTTTCTTGTTTGCAACAAAATAAAGGTGGATGTATTTGTTGCTGTTGGTTTCTGTTGATAATGAAATGGAGGACTGCAGTACAGTGAATTCCATTTGATGAGCCGTGAATATCGCTAAACACGTCGACCATAAGAGGGTGCTGTTGCTCAAAAAGAGTTCTGAAAAATCCTTAAATTGTTCAACTTTTCTTGAATGCCTTTGCCTTATCAAGCATGATGGCATTGCTGAGCTAATGGCTGCAACCGAAAACTTTCTGAAACAGAATATGGACTTACCTAAAATCCTGAGTTGGTTGAGCGTGTTGTGAAGACCGTAGAACATCCACAGTGGTCTGGAGTTGTCCACACACAGCTGCATCCCTGCACTGACGCCATTGTGGCTCACGATGACCTCCCCCTCTGAGTTCACCACAAACCCCAGGATATCTCCGTTGTGAAGGGGCACCGCCACGCGGCAGACGGCCCAGAACTCCTTGCGGTCCACAAGGGACTCCGGGTTCGATGGCAAGTCGCTGGGCCTGAGGGCAGCCGGGTTACAGGAGGTGACCCCGTAGGACAGACAGCCAGGCCGAGCCATGCCTGCGCTAACCTTGATAAAGACGGTCTCTGAGCAACGCACGGGTCGGCTTGTGAACACCAAAGTTCGGTCATCGCCGCGGTGGTCTCTTCGCGCCACCATGTGCTTGTCAAACATCGTGACATGAACGCCGTGGACGGAGTGGAAGTGCAGGTCAGAGTCCATATGGCTTGGAAGCAGAGAGCACTGCTGGGAGTTCTGGGAGTTTTGAGGAACATGGCAGGAAGAGGAACCTAAGGACTGCTCTTCCTCTTCAGTCTCCAGGTTCATCTCCTGCTGCTGCAGGCTCAGATCACACAGGCTGATCGAGAGACGAGGGTCTTCTCTGGCTTGCTGGACAGAGTAGAGTCTTCTGACAGCAAAGTTCCGAGGGTTACAGAAGTCTGGATTGATCATCTCGGTGTCTGTGGAGAGAGGGAGAGTTCATCGGCTAGGTCCACTTTTTTCCTTCATCACATTCACTGATTCAAAAACGGCAGTGTACATGGTGAAGGTGTACATCGAGAGTGAGTCATTTCCTCGCTTTAAAATACAAAAACTCAAAAAAGATAGGTGCTCCGAAAAGCAGCGCTGTACCAGGATACAATGCTAATTTGCAGATACTTCAATGCGCATAGCAGGCAGCACACCGGGCGGAGAGTGACACCAGCATCCCTGCGGTATTGAAAATGGCATTGAGGCATCAATGATACTATCGAGGCATCTGTAGACAAAATCAAGTATGAACAGAGGAGGAAAAGGGATTCTAAAGTCAAACTTCCTTTCTGATTTTAGCCTGACTCTAGATGATGTGCCGACTATGGCTGCGGCCTGAAAAATGAGAATACATGAACAAAAACAGAGACGACTGAAAGGAATAGAAGTCAAAGAACGATAACATAGAACAGCAGAGGACCTCCGGTTGTTCATTTCATCTCTGTTGAATATCACATGAATTGTTTAAAGCTCGTTATATTAAGGCTTCTTGAAAGCATTCTACACAGACTCCTGAACACTGCTTGGCTGCAGGCAGATCCTTTTTAACCCCTAATATAGTTCGGCTAAAGAAAGCCAAGCTTGTTAGTGCAGCAGTCCGGGGGCAAACTCAATAACAGTGACGACATTAAATCAAAACCCCATTTAGAATTCTCCACATGTGCGATCCTGCTTTGTTTTATATTCACCTCAAGTACACGAACCCATCAGGGTAAACACATTGTAGATTCTGTCTCCGCTAATTTAAAACATGTTCATCCTAATGTAATCTCTGCTAGAAGAAAGTAGCATGTGGCTGTACAGCGCAGACAAACGCTTTTTCTTTATGCTCCGGAACAGATCATGTTTTTCAGAGAGGGGGAGGGGAGGGGATGTAGCTGCAGGCCGCCGGAGCTGCATTACACTAATACAGGTTTATGTAACATTGAACTGAAGGCGATGCACATATAAGCTAAGGAAGACCATAAAGACATGCATTGCCTCCCACTCCGTCCATAGCCTCCGCTGGCTCACTGATCTGGGTTCCCCCAGCTTGTCTACACGCCTGTCTTCAGCCTTTTATTGTGGGGATTTTCCTACTACAAATACACTTCTGTTGAAGCCGACAGGTGTTTATAGGCCAAGGCAAAGCCCAAGGGTCAAAGTTTAATCATCAGCTGAATGATATGTGTACAGTTCTCTCGAGTCAAACTGTGAAGAGAGTTCAACGACTTGTGTGTCCAGGACTACAGTTTGCAGTGATCTGCAAACAATGTTACCAACTTTTAAGAACATATTTTTCTGCACCCAGACTTTGAGCGTTCATGTGCTGGGTTTCCCATGGAGGCGACCGACAAGAAGGGCGGGGGCATTAACTGGCAAAACATTCTCACTCCCAAGGTGTCAAATTGTGTCCTGTGTTGACGCATAAGTCAGCCTTCTGGAAAGATGCCACTTGGAACGTCACACAGGATGGGAACATTTTTAGTGAAACACCTCTATGTGGCAACAGAGAAAGCGGAAGGATGATGTTGCCGTCAACATCGGACGCAAAAGTCACTTCAAGACAATTGTTATTTGCCACCTTGGTAGTGAGATCTGTTTGGGAACAAGACAGGGATCAATTTAACAATAGAGCAAGACCCTTTGCCTGGGTTTCCTCCTCATGGGCTTATCGAAGCAATCTTTGAAATTCTCCCAATGGAAACTGTATGTACTGTAAAGATGTCATGAGAAGCCTCATCTCTTCTCAAATTCCTGACTCTTACTAGTCACCCAAACATTCCTATAAGACCACTTGCTTTGATGATGCCGCAGGTATACCACGAGTCACATACTGATGACTTAACTTGACTTGAACAGCTCATGTGGAGACAAAGTCGGGGGTGGTGTGGACATGTAGAGGGGACAGACAAAATGCACATCGGAGGAAGAATCTTACGAGATGGATATACAGGTAAAAGGAGAGGAAGAAGATGACTAATATGGTTAATGGATGGATGGAGGTAACGGTGGAGGTTGACCTCTGAGGGACATGCTCAAAGAAGAAGACACATCCTTGCTCCTTTTAGTTGGATCATATCCCACATGAAGACCATGATCCATAGGGAGATGTGATTTTCAGGTCACTCAGTTTCTTCCCAAAGGTCTTCCAAGAAATCTGTTCTATGAAAACTAGGAACAGGATTAGTGTGTCAGGTCATCATACCAACTGCTGAGCGCACGAAACCCCATTGTGAAAGGTATTTTGGCCCGGCTTTAAAGAAAGTTTTAGGTCTCTCCGTACTCCCCTAAAATTATTTTTGGAACTGATTTGAAAATCCAAACATATAACGCAGCAGTAGAGTGAAGGGTCATAAATCCCAGGAACTCCTAAAATAAGTGTAAAGAGTTTGAACATTGTTGAAGTACAGAGGTACATCTGAGATAAGCCGTCAGAGGACGCTGTACTTTGGTGGTAGATAATTCACTGCAAACAACTTTAAATCAGCTGCACTGATTTATAGGGTCTATAAACAACCGTATGCAGCTGTAGCTCAGCTCACTTCCCTCACGTATATTTACATAATGACCTCTATTCTTTCACGTGCTAGCATGTCTAGCTAAGCCTCCGGAGCGCAGAGAGTGGAAGGCATCCTGAAAGTGCATCACATGTCTGTCCCCACTGTCTACCACGCTCATAAATACCCTTTTCTAATTCTGCCGACTGTAAAATAGAAGCCACATGGGATCATCATCGCAAGACCAACAACAATGCCGCGTGTGTCTGTGTAGACAGTTGGCAGCAGACATCGCTGCAGTGCCGCTCGCTTTGGGAAGTTTGCCAAATTTAACACAAGCTAAAATTAGCCTGATCGGACATCTGAGTCGAGGATGAGTGGCATGATGGCTTAGTCCCAACCAGCTTTGGGTTTTCCCTCTTGGGAAGCAGGCGATGGCACAAGGAAGCAGGACAGAGTGAAAAATAGGGTGGCATGGATTTGGAAGAGGGAATACCTCACCAGCTTTATCACACAAAGGCAGCACATCTCCGGCCAGACGCTGATAAACTGCTTGAACTCAATTACTTCCTCAGTCAAGAGTGCCCCCAAGCAAGCATGAGACCCATAAGAATAGCAGTCTTATCGTCCTGAAGGTAAAGTTAGCTGACTTTGGAACACGACAGATAACTCATTTTCTTGCCATTACAATTTCCTCTGGTCTGTTTTGTGCTTGAGAGCTGAACCCAAGTTAACAGGAGAACCAGCCATGAATGCCTATAAAAACAAAACAAACATCTTTCCTCAGCTGTTTATTTTTATGCTAATCGAGGTACAAAAAACATTATCAAGCGTACCATTCCTCAGATACAACCGATCCCTTTGTTGGTGTGCAGTCCAGAGCCAAGTCAAATAATGAATCGATAATAATCAGTCCAGTTAGGGAGGAATCCAGTGTCCAAGACAAATAATTTTAGACTCATTTCAAAGAAACAAACTTGGAATCACCACAGTGATGATGTTTTTTTCAGACAACTGTCCACACAGAAAAGACTTTGTATAATGTACAATACATACATATAAAGAGCAGTTAGTCAATAAAACATTTGCATCGTGTACTTAATAAACCACCAGAACTATAAAAGCGGACCGCTTGTGCGGCCCTCTATGAGCAGATTTGTCTATTTTATCTATTTCAGTCAATATCTTTTTTTTAGCATTTGTAATATTACACACATCATTAATACTCAACATCAAATGTGCTCCATAGGACAGCAGGTGGCAGTAGCATTTCCATCTTGCAGGAGAAACATTGCACCAAAGCGGAGAGGTGATAAAAAGGATCGCAAAGGTGCACGTCACGGACTATGTCAGTTTTATTTTGGGGTCAAATTGTGGCAGTGAGAACAAGAGTGCGAGAACGAGATGCTTGTAGCTTTATGTCAGCTATCAAAAGAGGTGACAAAGATGTGTGATTTTTTTTTAAATAGGATCAACATCTGTTGTTATGAAGTGAGCGTTTTTCTCCCATTCAGTCAAGACAGTAACCACAACAAACCATTGTTTAGATCAGGGGTGGGCAAACTGTTCCACAAAGGGCCGCAGTGGGTGCAGGTTTTTGTTCCAACCAATCAAGAGGACACTTTTTCACCAACAGGTGTCTTAGGGGTACAATCACTCAGTCAGTCACCTCCACTTCATTGGTCAAACTGTGTGAGCTTGTTTGGTTGGAAGAAAAACCTGCACCACCACGGCCCTTTGAGGACCGGATTGCCCACCCTTGGTTTAGATAGTCGACGACTCGTGTGAAGAATTAAAATAAATATAAATAATACATAAATGTATATTGTTAAAACTTGTACAGTGTTAAATGTTGATTTGAAATTGAAGTTCTCCTCCCACTGTAAACTGTCCAAAGAGAATGATGATGACTAATGAACCCGTTTGCAACTAATTTAGTTGTAGTTTACAGTTGACTATTCTGACTAGTCATTGCAAGTGCACAGTAGTTGCAATACTAACAACTTATCATTCAAATGCTAAGTAATTAGCATTGCACATAAACACAGGTCATTTGGAAAAATAGTGTTTGAGAAATTTCACTTTGAAAATACAACCACAGGGACTCGGAATTGTGATGTATATTAGATCAATGTGGTACTGTTAAAATCATCATGAACTTTGAAAAGGCAAGCACAATTGCAAAGAAAGCACTGGCAACTGAAACACAACACAGCACCAAAGATGCAAGCAGCAAACACAAACGTCCATCACAACAAATAAAACTGCAGTTCAAGATCTTCAGGCAACGTTTGTTCAGAACGCCAATAAGAACCTGTTCCACGGTAGATTGATGTAAATGCCACTCTCCTGCAAGAGCAGACTTGTTTCTCGTACTTCCAATTATATCAGATTATTAAACATGGCATCTATTCAAACCTCACTAATCTCAACAGGCTCTTTTAAGTTTTGACATTTCTAAGTTCTCCAGTGGCTCTTCAACAGAACAGAATAGGAATTAATGCCGACTTTGAAATGCGAAAGTTCAAGTGTTTGAAGTCGCAGCAGCAGCTTGGAATCAGCAGGCAGGAGAACAATAAAGTGCTCAGCTCGATTGAACATGTAAATAAAGTCCTTTTTGTGTCACTCCACAGCAAAAATCCTGAGAGAAAAGTGCAAACAATCCACAGTGACAGCCCTCTTTGGGGTCAGTACTTGACCTCTTTGCTCTTGCTTTCGTTAGGACACAATCTCGACCTCTTGTTGAACGTTAATAAGTCCCGGAATGTTAAGAACACACGCCCACAGCACAGCGCGCGACCTAAACATCTCTGTGTGTGTTTTGGGTTTACATAGTCAAACAAGTCTCAACCCTCAGAGATAAAAACGGAACATCCCAACTGGAAAAACCCGTTCCTGGAAACCGAACATGACTTTGGGAAAGGAGGATATAACTGAAAAAACTGGCATCCTGTTTCAGTGTCACATCCAACAATGTTTAAAAAAAAAGTCTGTTTAACTGCCAAAACAAACAACGATGCTCCACCTGATCTTGCAACCAATCATCTGTGTCTGCGTCTGAGAAAACATCTTTGATGCAAAATATCTGATTCACAGTCACTTCCTTTTATAGTCTTATCTGCAAGATATTTGTCCTGAATGTGCAAGGAAGAGTTCAGTTTATTCCTCAACCCACTGGAACCGGATTAGGAGGCTTTTGGGGGGTTTAGTGAAGCTGCAACCTCTATACAAGGTCGGCTGCAGCAGTTGTGCATGCGCGTGTTAAAGGATTTGCATCGAGTATTTGGGCCTCGGGGCCAATTCAGGCCACTGTATGGGATGAGAGGGTGAAGTCACTGTCATGAGAAAGGAAGTTGAGAGGAGGTCCGTCCAAAAATGTAGTGTGCTTATCAAAGATTAAAACAAGAGAGGACCGGGGTGATGAGCTATTTAAGAGCGTCTCCAGTGAAGATACGCTCGGAAGAATAAGCAGGGCTGGACCCCAGCAACACCAAATTTACACTATACCGTACATCTTTTTTTCCCTGTATCACGCCACACTTTCACGACAGATTTTTTAATCCTACATAAAAGCTAACTTTATCACACATTCATTATGTGCATTACTTTCTGAGGTCTTAAATGGATTTTTGTCCCCTCTTCTTTCCTTTTTTCAATAACAATAACAATGTTCCATAAATGGGACCAGTTCGGAAAACTACTTTCACTCCCTGAGAGTTAAATGGCAGCAGAAAGAAAACGATTATTTGATATAATTTAAACACACTTAAAAAACAGCAAAGAATTATGATTTCTATTTTAAGTGTGACACTTTCACTTCTTGTTGATAATCTTTTTGGCAGCCTGAAATTGCCATTTTTTTGTAGACCGTCCACAGCAGTTTCCCATGTGACGACCCCTTTGGAAAACTACTTGCCTCCCCATGAGAGTTAAATGCCAGCAGGATAAATATAATTCTTTGATATCCGATATTTCACATGCTGCACAAGATTCCCAACTTGTTTATTTGAGAGTTCATCAAATTGAGTCTGTGATTTGGTGCCAGGTATTTTAGGAGGTCTGGCCCTGAACCATGGAAAGGAAATTGATCCTGATGTGACAAATGACTCGAGTGACGCCACACTAAACAGTTTGGTGGAGTCACAAGGACACTAGGTGTTAAGGAGGTGCATTGAAAGTAGATATGGCACGTCATTTTTTACTGGCTATGAGTCAGTTTTGGCCCCTGGTTCCCGTTTTTAGATGACAAATTAATCTCTGTTGTTTTGGTCAGTGATTAAGACAAACATCTGCCAAACAAACAAAGCAAGGCTCCCGGTGACGCCACTCATCTGTAAGATGTTAGGCTCCTCTCAGAAAGCCTCCCCTGCGCAGCCCAGTGCCCGAAACCTGACAAGCTCCATTACAATTTCTATTTTGATTTCACTGCAAATCTGTTTGTTGCAGTCCGCAGTGATTAACTCTGCTCTGAAGCTCAACAGCATGTCCAGAAGCGTTCATATGGGTTCGCAAAATTAAAACCAAACACTGCATGGAATCACTTGACACAAATCCCTCATTAATGGGCATGTAAGCCACAGTTGTGTATACGATGTTAAAAACCTGTGACTCTCCTCTGAAACAAATGGAAAATGAAGCATACGGTCATCGTAATATCAACTGAAGCTAAGAATCAAAACAGCTTGATACATTTCATGAACATGTCGATGGTCTATTCCTGTTAGCGCCAAACAAACTCAGTATGCATGTTAAATTAAGCTACATATTACATTTATTAATTCAGTTATCATTTGCTTTTACCTTAGCTGTTTTGTTTCACAAGTTGTCGCTTAAATTATAATTTAAAGGTAAAAGTTATTTTAATGTAACTATGCATACAAATACATCAGTCATATAAATTCGGTCATATAATCTTGACATGGGACTATTAGAAAATAGCCTTCATCAGAAAACCATTGCCTCAGTTTCTAACTTCAAGAGTGAAGATTGTTATCTGACTCTTTAATCGTAATATTGTTTGTATATGAGACCAAACGACAAAGCTGGTCAGATTGTACAAAGACTGCCACAACTGAAAATGTCCAAACTCACAGGAGCAATTCAAATCAAGCCCACATCCAAGGGTGCATTCCAAAGAAGCCATGTCATCCAACAGATGTTATATTTCCCATGATGACTTTTTCGACTATTGAGGCTGAAATGGCCATATTCCGAGAGCGCAAAAGGTCACTTCTTTGACCCTGTTTACAAGCTTTGCAGACAGAAAATAGGAAAAGGGCAAGGCAATAATAGAAGTGTTCTTTGTTCTTCATCTGTGTTTTACTAGTCCGGACCAGTCAGGAGTTGATCTTGGCTGGTCTTTCTGAGTATTGTGTAACAAGAACGGATATACAATATGAATCTGCTTGACGATCACCCATATGTTCTGTCCTTTGGAGCAAGAATGTGTCTTCTTGCTGGCCCTCCGTGATAGTCGAGCTAATCCAACGGTCCGTGGCCGGTCTACTTTGTGTGGGGTTTAAAGGCTCCTTGCGATAACATTAGTATCTTCTTTATCGACTGACCTCTTGTTTGTATTGTGTTACAAAGGACTCTAACTAGCCACATGCTACGTTAGTTAGCATGTAGTTAGCAGGCTTACCGCCAGGTTTTTGAAAAGCTTCTAGCATTGATGGCAATAAAATTCTTTTTCTAAAAACATTTATTCTTTTAAGAAGTGATAATAATTGAAAGCATGGTGGATTTCACGTGGTGCTCCACGATTGTTTACATGTATCGCAAGTTCTGGAACAGGAACTAATTAGAAAACCTTGTCTATTTTTATATATCATCAAAGGTGAAATGGTGAAAACAATTTGGGAGAAGGCAACGAAAGGTCTGAAAAAACATCCAGAATAATCTTTGAAAAGTTACCAGCCGGACCGTAATGGTCCCACTGACCTGAAGTTGCAGGCTTCAATATCCTCAGAGAGGACACCTTGGAACGGGACTCGTAATTTTGGGAGAAGGACTTTTAAGTGTCTATTATCAAGTGAGAATTTCCAGTCCTCAGACGAGAAGGACATTTCACATGATTAATTTGAGAGATTAGCATATAGAGAGGTAATATAGCATAAAAGAGAGAGCCGGACAAGAGTGAAACAGAGCGACGGGCTGTAACATGATTCATGGTTTAGAGCAATCCTGCCAAAAAATATGAGCTGAAGGAAATCACTAAATGTTTATAATACGGAGACATTAGCGTCTGGTTGCTGTTCTCCCTCGGCGTTCCTTTTCTTTTCCTGCCTTTGGCAGCAGACTGACGTTTGATAGATGACTTTGCATATTGTTATTACCATGCTGGATTTCCCCTTTATTGTTTTTGGAGGGTTCGGGATGTAAGCAGCGAAGCAGAAATCAAACACAATCGCGCAATGCAGATTTGTGGTACTTTGGGGTAATCACACCCTTCATGCGTATCGCGCTGCTTCCATCAATCAAAATTAACTGAATAGTTTAGCTGGTCTGTGCACTCGCTTGTTAAAACCCAGCAGACAAAACTGAGACATTATCTCAATGTGTTTTCCAGATAAAACTTCATTAAAAGCTTCATCTCTTCTACCTAACCCTCTGACCTCTGAAACCTCTGCATCCACGAATCAAAAGAAGCTTGTGAGACTCCACGTAACCTGTGTTGACAAGTGGAACAATAAGCAGGATCCAGGCGAAAGTGAGCTGCTCCGATACTGCACCAAAATAGACACAAAGAAAGGAAAAGTGCAGCACAATCATGGTGTTTGCACAAAACACAGCGGTTTAGTTGCCTGCAGCTATCTCTTCATCTGCTGACAAAACAGGTAGGAGTCAAACCAACAGCAATCTCCAGCTGCTCGGAGAGACATTTCAGTGGGAAAAATCGTTTGGCCTGTTCGTAGCCAGTGTTTTCCTCAAGAAGTAAATCTCAGGTTGATGTGCGCAACTTGTCTCGCGGCTCGAGCTGCAGGAAAATCATTACTCCGCTTTATGAGTCAGTCCGATCTTCAGAGTCCGTACAATGATGATCATTATTATCAGTCGGTCAACAGAGTCGAAAATACGTGTTGTACTCCCTGCCAGCATTATAGAGTCACTGAGGAGTCGTTAGCCTTTGAGCCATTGATTTCAAAGTAGTGTTGCTTCACAGTGCTTCTCAGACTTAGTTGGCGACCATGTACCTTCCAGGGCTCAAGGACACTTTCCGCTTCCATTGCAATGGCACGCCCCAGGATCAATTCAACTGAGTCATCAAGTCCTTTCAAGTCACTAACAACACCACAATTGTCAAGCTTAAATTTTGTTGACCTACTTCACAGCATTTAATCCTTGTTATTAATGTATTAATATAATTGTATGATACAGCCATTTCTAATTTACTATTAAGAAATGTAAAACAAATAAAGGTAATTATGTTATTGACCTTCTTCTGGTGCCTATCTGAGTCACTTTGTTTACCTGGTCAGCAGTGTGTGTGACTCGTGTCTGAAGGTTCATTTTGTTGCTTAGATGACTAAGACACTTCAATTCAATGGCCCAGGACATTGGTGACACGCTTTTGAGTCAAAAGGATTCATGAGTCCTCGTGCTTCCTTTCGAGTTTTGCAAGAAAATTCAAGCCCATTGATGCATGTTTGTCGAAGATGTATGAAATGCATTCTATGCTAACTGATTTGTCTTATGAAAACCTGACCAGTCGGCAGGAACTCCAGTTCAGGATAACTTTGTTGTAGTCACCGGTTTCTGTTTGAAACAAACTCGGATGTCCAGTTGTGTGATCAACAAATCCGATGTTAGGTGAATGTTTATAGCTATTCAAATAGCATGACATCTCTAAGCATTTTTCATCTTTTGCTGTCATAGAGGCCAAAATCTTGGTGGCCAAGGCAATAAATGAAATTAGAAATTTTATTTTAACATCAAACTAACATGCTAAACAAAGTGAATTTGATTTGAAAACCTTTTGGGTTAAATCAGAGGACATTTTATATCCCAGCAATGAAGCTTAAACATCTGGAGTTCCCCTAGAAATGTCTTATCGTGTTCCAATCCTCTGGTGATCAAATTCAACCTCAAATAATGTCTCCAGCTATTGAAGAACATCATTTAAAATACAATCTTTCATGCAAGGAATCTGTGTTTCTGACATTATTAGCATGGTGGAAGAAGTAAGCAAGACGAGTGAAGTTAGGTTCACCATGTTTTCATGACTTTGTTAGGCTTGCCTGGACGACTCGCTCTCCCTCATGCGACGCGTATTATCAGGATAAAACCAACATCTATGTTGTTGCTAATTTAATTCAGCAGGTATCTCAATAGTATTTTTTGCTTACGAGACAAAAGCTTACTTCAGCACAAATTTGTAACTGTGTTACTGTCTCATGAAAATATAGATCCACAGACAAAGCTCCCTTTGAGAAAAAAAGGCACAAAGGGCAAAACTCCAAGTAGGTTTGGCTCAAGAGAGGAAATATGTGCTTGACATTTAAAGGCCAGTGGATATGAAAGATGCTTTAAGGTCTGATGTCATATTTCTGGCTGTATTATTGATCAGTTTTGCCATGCATAGGGGCAAATATTATACATACAGTATATGATTTCCTTTAAATAATATAAACATTTGTAAATTCTCATAATTGTCACTTTTTGAACAAAAATGCTTTCTTAATTCTAATATTGTTACATTCGCGCAATGATTATAATCACTGTTGTCATAATGAGGATTTGCATAACAATACAGAATAAAATAAGGTATTACACTGGTCTTCAATGTGATTCAAATCTTTTTTTTTTTTAAATAAATCTAAACATGTCCCTTTTAATATACATGAAAGCGACTGGTGAGACAGGCCAAGATAAATGTCTTTTCACTGACATTTGTTTAGGCCAATGATATTCAAAATCACCTTGTCTCATGGTGTCTCTCAAACAGTTCACTCTGTCCCCTGAGGTGGAAACACTCGGTGACATCCCGCCTGGTGTCTGTTAGCCTCCAGCAACGTGATGCTCTACACCGCTAATATATCGCAAAGTCGTGTACCGAGATGATTGATGTCACCGCCGTCGTCTTAATCACCTGAGAGCGACACAGTCTCGCCGCAATCTGTCAGACATTTTGGATCTTTCTCTAATGACTAGAGTGAGACGGGCTGCAGATGATGTTAGCTGACGCCGGCCTAACGGATCACTAGCATTCTGGCAGTGATTAAGTGACTCATCTGCATCCAGTCAACAAACTCCCACTGGAGGATCTTGCATCCATCAAAAGATAGCGTTGGCTTCTCTGCTTATCTAACCTGGAGGGAATCCATCATACCTGTACGGAACGATGGATGTTGTGTACTTGTTCCAGAGCACTACCGGCGAACAAGCAAACAAAGTTTGCCGCAGTACATGCGTAATGAGAATATTGTGATATAGCGACTTCGCCTGCGGAACAATAAACCTGTCGCATGTGTATTTCACTTTTGGCAAATGAGCTTCCCGTTTACGATTTACAAAATATGTCAGCCGCAACCGCAGGTGGGACCCTAAAACAGATGTGTTCCACAATCCAATCAGTTTATTATACTAATAAACCTCATTTAATATCACTCCAAGAATGTATGACCATTCATTTAATAGTATAATTATGAACAAATTAATAAGAATATCATTTAAACAATGTAAAGTTTGTCATCAGTGCCACCACAAAATAAGGAAATTGTAGTCTAATTATGGTGTTACGTTCCGCACTCTGTGCTCTTATTCTTTGTCTTTTCCGCGTGCTTTTATTTTGTAAACCCCCTGTAGTTTCCTTTTCCTGTGTTCCATCCAGCTTAATGGCAGCGCAGCTGGAGCTCATCCTGTCATCAACTCTGCTGTGGATATCACCTGGCGAGCTCCTGGCTGCTAGATGGTCACTTCGTGTCACTCTGTAAATCTCCCAAGTCTAACCTTCCTCGTTGTTGTTCTGAGCTTTCTAGATTTTTGTGCGCGCTTCAATTTCTCTTCAGCCGCTTCCTGAGTTTCGCTTTCTCCTTCTTGCTCCGCTTCTGTTTTCATCTCCTCAATTCCTTAGCCAGACCGCATGAGTGTTCTTAAACTCACTTTTCATTTATCGATTGCTGTAGATTTTTCCTGCGTGTGAGTTTGAGTGTTTCTCCTCCACGTAGCGCCTCGTGAGTTTGTATCCGAGCGTTTTTGTGTTCTCCCTAGTTTTGAAGGTTGAATCTAATTCACCTCTCTTCTGTTACAGATTTTTCCCCAGTCCCTCTGTGTATTTCCCGGTTCGTGTTTTGGCTCCGGCGCCATCAGTTCCTGTCTTTGTCGTTTGTACTTGTGATTATTGTATTAAATTTCTTAATTTAATCTCGTTGTCCGTGCCTTCTGTCAGCCTGCGATCACCTGCACCTGGGTCACTTCCTAGGCAATTATGACGTATGGATATGTTGTCGGAAAACTAGCTTGACTGCTGTAGCTATGGCTAGTTCAGTCCGTCCGAAGCTATAACAGATGTGGAAAAGCTTGGCCCCCCACTTCCAAAAATTGCACTTCTTTTTAACTCAGTCATTGCTATTTCTCTTTTTGGTACCTACTTGATCAATGTTTCTTCCTATAAATAGTAAATTAAATTAAGTATTAAACATGAAATTTTACTCCTAAAAAGAATCTAATTAAACAATTATTCTTGTCCCTCAAAATAAACAGAACAAAGTTTATAAGATATATAGCGTTTATATACAAAATGAAACAATATATTATCAAATAAAATAAAGTGTATAACATCATCACCTTGTTTCACAGTGCTACAGTCTTGTTTCATATGGTTCATATGGTCCCGCACAACAGTCACAGTCGAGTCCATTGTGCTACTAATCTACACTTCAGACTTGAGGTTAAATATACAAGTCACTTACTGCCAATGTAAACAATCTCAGCCACATTCAGCCTCTAAATAATAATAATTATAATTATTATTATTATTATGCCACCTCACAAAGTAATATTGGTAGCATTAATCCTAAAGAAGCAAGTCAGCTAACCACAATGCCATAGATGCTGCAGAGTACAGTATAAGTCGAGCCGGGCACTTGATGGTTGCAGCACTCTTGCAGTGACGTAAGACATCTTTCTTAAACTGCATGTGCGGCATTGTTGGTCTGAACCACCCCAAGGCTCAGTCGGACTCCTGCTTCAGACTAATTTAGCCATCTCTCTTACGCAACAGCATCTCAGCTTTCAGTCCAGTCCAGCTGATCTAAGGATCACCTATGACTCGCCCACCAAAGGAAACAATGCTGCTCTTGAATAAGATGCGTGCAACGTTAGAAGAAACAAAAGGAGTCGGAGGGAAGTAACTCAGGGGAGGCAGCGCAATTGAGATGACATTTCAGCTTTGATGAAAGATTAATACGACATGTAAGGCCTGAAATATCTAACACAGTGGAGTGTGTGTGGGAGAGAGGCGAGAAGAATAAGACCGGCTTGAATAAATTAGCTCTCTCATCATTAGTCATTGGTTATTAATTACAGTGTCAGGGTTTTAAGATGCAGACTTCAATATCCTAATGGGCAGTTTGTTAATTTAGGACAGTGTTGCGCAGCATTCATTATTAAGGGAGTCATTACACCGCCCTGACACCTAAATTTAATCCACATCATGAAACCAAGAATGAAACTTAATGTAGCACAATGGATGGGCAGTTGTATAGAGAGGGATTACTCAATTTAAACAGTGATATTCAACTATTGTTTTCCAAATCAGCCTCTGGATTTTCTGAAGTGAATCTTGTTTAATCAGGAATGCAAATTCGATTTAAAAATAAATAGCATGTCAACTGTCATCAAGCATGTCAACTGGTTTTGACACAACTGTCTAACTTTATGGCTATGGTTGCCAGAGGAAATGCACAATTGGAGGCATCTTTATGACATCACATTGTGAACTATTCAGTGACCAATAATACAATCTTAAGTGTATAATGACCTACAGTTACATATAAATCTGGCCTGGTTTCATTTAGATTTTACAGAAGAATTGTTTGAAAATGGGCTCGGAGTCAGTACTTTCTTCTCCTTGGCTGTTGTTTGCCTTAACTGCAATCTAAACCTGCACTCCGGGCCTATTAGGGATGCTCCCATCATGATTTTTGCAGCCACAGTCTGGTGAATCTCTTGAGACTTTACTTTGTCCATGGAATATTTACCTACTGCTGCTTGTAGCGGGACACGGAGACAGAGAGCACTGCATTTCTGAAAGTTTCCCCTCCGGACCTTTTCAAACGTTTCAGATTTTGCTGCATCCGTCTCCAAAACGGCGACGGATTTGGTCGTTTCCGACCGACCTGGTCATCAAGCTCGGTGAAATTAATAACTATTTCTTGGGCAATTTGCTTCGCGTTCTGAATGTCACGCTCGGACCGACAGGTGTTGCTAAGCGCTAGCTGCACTTACAGCCTGCTGCTGAGGAAGCTGCGGTCTCACTTTCACGAGCCCCTAAAGCTCTCCCTGCTTTAAATGGTGTATTTTATTGTGACGCACTTCCCTGCACAGCATTTTCCTGTGCATGTGCTGTAGGATGCAAACTTAACATGCCAGATTGAAAGAAGCTGCACAGCAGACATGCAGCTACTGAGTGAGCAGCGAGCAGGGAGGAGCGGACGCATCACAACCAGTAGGGCTCCGTCAAAGCGCCAGCTGTCACACGTGATCGGCAGTTGTGATCGGCAGTGACAGGTAGTGATCCACATTCACCGATTACACAGAAATCGGCCGATCATGATCGGTGACCAATCGATCTGTGCATCCCTACCTGTGAGTGCTATTGCTTAACATTACTAGCAAGTGTGGTAAGACTTGAAAAAGTTCTAAAACTGAAACTTTATGACTCATGCTCAAAGCCTTCTAATTGAAATAAAATCACTGTGAATCACTTTCTAACTTCAAAAACACTCAAGCTCCCTCCAAATTTGGTTTGGCTCTAAGTGAAGGCGTCCATGCTGCTGCACATTCAACGGATCCTTCTACCGTCATGTGTGCCTTGGAACGCTCTCATTTGCCTCCAGAAACCGTAGAATTTCTTAAATCACTCCAACTGTTCAGGTGGCAAAGTGCTTCGAGTAACTCTCTAAGCACAAAGTCCCAGCTCTTTGCTTTCAAATGGTGTTTGAATTAAAGCTAGCATTTATGAGGCGGTATAGTTATTTGCAATGTGTATGTTATACCTTGTTGGCTGCAACGGGCTTGTCAATAACCACTTTAATATTTGGGAAATAAACTAGCCTAAAAGTCCAACTATTACCCCCATCTGCATTTGGGCCACAGACATTTTGAGTCAGCCATTTATCTGACAAACCTATGAGCTATTATTAGTGTAATTCTTTGTCATTAGCTTTACCGCATCGATTATAATCAGTCTTCAATTGATTCTCTGGTTGTGGGCTGCAGAAGAACAGTGCCAGTGATGCGTGCCGACCACCGCGGTGCCCTCTTTTGCATTTAATCCATGAAATATTTAGGGCACCGGAGTTATTCCAAACAGGACATGATCACATGCTGCTTTAAATACCGGGGTGACAGCTGAGTCATCTGACAAGTGAGGTAGTTGCAGCTTTCAAGAAAGCCTGTTGTATTCGGGGAAAGCACACTTCGACCTTCCCTGTCTCAACTGAGAAAAGTACCTTTTTTTCCCCCCAACCACCAGTCTGGGCTGCTTATCTCGAAGCGAAATCAAGGTCACTGAAGCGAGCTATTCCCTCCACTCCACAAAGCTTATTCACAGCTCCATGCTCCATTTGTTTCCTCTGCTAAAAACAACTGGTAATTCCCACCTGGAGATTGTGTGATAATTTGACAACAACAGGTGAAATCTGGCTCAGTCAGCTGGAGCAGCATTAGCTCCATTCCCCGATCTCAGCGTCATTAAGAGGAAAAAAAACACAGCCTTCTGGTGGGTGAAATATTGTGCCAACTCACCAACACACAGCGCCACACTTTGATGAGCCTGCCCATATTTGGGAGTCGACTGCCAATACGACACCGTCGAGATCGACAGAGCTCGTGATTGACGACTCTCTCACAAAGTGAAGTGATTCAGCTGAGAAATAAATGCTGCTAATCATTGACATTCATGCCTAGTTATTTCAAAGACAAACTTTCACTGCCATATCAGTAATCCTCATTTCATCTAATACTGAGAGGTTCCCCGCACTGTATTTTTAAGACCCTTTTCTCTCAGTGTAGCGTAGAAGTTGGATGGCATTATCAGTGACAATGCTAAAATTGGTCGCACTTATCAAATGGCAAGGGATCATCAAATAAACAACAAGAATTGAGAGTTTATCGTCATCAATATGAAGGCTACATTTTCTAAGTTTATTCTCCAGGTGTACATCACACTTAATACTTATGCTACTCGCAAACACCCATTCTCAAGGCGTGAAATGGCGACTGTTTTGAGGTGACTTTTTGGCTTGACACCGAAATCAGCCTTCGGCTTTCCATGGGTTTTTCACTGGAGTAAGAATTTTCCTTTCACGTGTAACACTCCAAACGTGGGGGTAGAGACGTGCGTGGCGGAGATGATCGGAAACTGACTCTAGCCTTATGACGTAGAAACGGCAAATGTCACCATGACTAAAACAGTGTTTGAGACGATTTATATATAAAATGTCAGTGCAGTGTGCAGCACAAAAGGAGCGTAATCCCATAGCTAATGCTAACTCCGCCCTCAGTCCTTCTCCATGACGCACTACAGACGGCATCAGGATATGGCGTAAATATTTCATGCCTCAATTGAAAGCGTCAACATTAGACACAAAAGCCACTTAAAGATAATTGCTATTTGATGCCTTGGGGTGGGAAAGGTGTTGGCGAATTATTGATTGTTGGTTTCCAACTTCAGAAAAACTGGGTCAGACTGAGGGAGGTGGGTCTAAAACCTACACATTTTTCACAATTCTACTGCCATGTAGTCAGAATAAATCCAGGAGACCTGTATATACAGTAATTGTCGTCTCAAAAAGGTTGACAAAGTTAACATTGCATTGCTGCAGTACTTAGTTTCACTTTGAGCTTGCACCCCCCCATCTGTGTGGCTGGAGCGACCAGCACTAAAGCACAGGTAGGCTCCACAGCTATGGAGGAGTCAAAGTCCCAGATGCATGCCTTATTACACTGGGGCATATTATAAATACAGGAAACCTCATGCGTCTCTACTAACGGTGTGTTCCACTTTCAAAGTCGTAGAGGAATGACATAACACCCAAGTCAACTTGCTCATGTTCCACTTGCATCCCAGCAGAATATTTCAAAAGAAGTGTGTCCCTAGCATCCTTTTGTATTCCCATGCAGCGGTTGGAGGGGCGACATCTCGCTCAGATATATCCTGCAATTCTTCTGTCAAAATATACCCCAGCAACAACCACTTTACACTGCAGTTGATCTACCAAAATTACAGAAAGAGGCAGATGCTAAATTAGCTCCTCGCACAAGAATTTTTATTCAACAATTATTACTACTATTATTATTTTAATAAATACACAGGCAGTGTTGGTGAGCCAGGTGATGTCATTTGTGTATAGATTAAAGAGCTCTGGTGTACACGGACCACTTACCTTAAACCAGAGCCACATTTGATTCGGATCTTCTATAAAGACACTGATGGACTAAAACTAGATGTAAGAGGATCTACTCTTAACTGCATCATGGACTACTAAAAGGGTTGATGTCATGTCTGTCTTCACGTGGAGGTGCTCACAAACACAAGTAACATGACACAACGGCTGTCACACGAAGTGGAAGTTGGACTTGGATCTCCAAAGTGAGACATTCCACGGCTCTTGATTGTCTTAGAAAAACAGCCCAGACGTGCCATTACCTGACATCATCCCTCCTCTTGTCTGTCCTCTTGGGATGACCAACACACTCCACTTGTTGTTCGACAAGAGCCGCCGCTGCTCTTCGCCGCCGGGCCACTGAACCCGAGATAGCGGCACTCTGGCGCTGGATACCAAGCAGCCCATTGCCAGATAGCGCGCCTTTCGCTGTCAACCACGCCGCCAGAAATGAGGTTAAATGGCACTATCTCCACAAAATGGGAGCGTCTTCTATTTTTATTAATGGCGCTGACAGCCCCTATTCCAGGACGAGACCGAGTGCAGTTGGTGGAAATTATTATAAATTGGCACAAGGAGTTCTGTTTTGTTTTGAAAAAATTGGAGGCAGCTGTTTGCGATGCAAGACACTATTCATAAAAGTACCAGTTTATCAGGAACTTATGGTAATTGAAACCAGTGCAAATATGCAGCAATTGCTTACAAGGACCTGTTTGTCTTTGATCACAGAAGGTCTTTAAACAGTTCAACCAACTGGCAGTGATGTATTTCAGGCATTTTCCAATTGAGAAAATGTCTTTGATATTAATGATCCTGGTCGCAATCCAGTTCAACGTTTTTTTTCCATCTTGCGACCAGGTCATCGTAGCGCTATGGTGCCCTAAAAAGAGCGTCAGCCACTAATCTTTGAGTGGATGACAAAGGTAGACAAGGTCGTTGAACATAACACAAACAAAAAAATATGTTGTTTATGTCTTGAGACTGATATTGGTAAGTTATTGGCAAAATAAATAAATGCACATTCAGCTTGCATCAATGTAGAATTGGATTTGTGGGGACCTCAGTTGTAGGGCCACGTTTGCACTTTGACTCTCCCACAGAAATCATAAACATCTTTTTTGTATCGTTTTCATTCTCATAGTTTGTTGTATTAACATTCCATTACATACATTTTAAATGTGATATTTTACTATGTATTAGTGCTCTTACAGTCACCTCACATTTAATTTAAGTATTGACTTTGTTTTGAAAATATATCTTCCACATTATTTTCTTCAAAAAAGTGATTTTCTATAACTTGACAAAGCATGATTGTACTTGGGCCATATTTCCACTGTGTGAGACGCAGTGAGCCGGTGAGAGAAGCAGACATTTATAAAAAAGATCATGTCGCTATATATACTGTATTATGGTACAGAGGGTATTTTGCCATGGGATCTTTCTTAAAGAAAAAGGCATGACTTCACCACTCAGCGGCAGCAGTCACCCTAACTCAAGCTTGGCGTGATAAACGGAGGGATTTTTTTTTTCGTCTGTCTAATCAAATCTATTCAGCAAATTGAGAAATAATTTTACCATATTCATGCACTTCTTTGATTCCTCCTCCCACAAGTGTCTGGGACGTTCCACGGCAGCTTAATTAATAACCAGCGCGTTTACATTCAACCACCCCCATCACTCCCACAAATCCCCTTTTCCCAGCAAAATCTTAAATTCAGTCAGCGTCACCGTTTCTCAGAAGTGCACGACCAGAAAGAGCGTGACTCACCGAGCAGCTGGATCCCCCTGGTGAGGCCGTAGACGTCTATAAGAGCCCATAAAGGTTCAGAGGCATGAACTCCGCTGAAGAACAGCATGGGGCTGGACTCGTTGATTCTGTAGAACACGCGACCTTTCTTGTCCACCCAGAAGGAGACGACGTTCCCCTCGTTTGACAACTCCTCTGGCAGAGCCTTGGCCCAGAAGCCACTCTGCAGCACCAGGTCAGGGCAGGCGTACTTGGGCAGCGAGTCAGGGTTGATCCTGGAGGGGTCTTTGGATGTAAACCCAATACGGAGTGCTCCGCTCCAACAGCACTGCTTTTTTGTGATCTACGAAGCAAAGACACACATTTGCAAGGAGCAAACATACTATAATATGTCCTCAATATTTCTCCCCACAAATGCCCATACACATTTTTATGAGCTGCATAGCTTCAAAAGTGAAGCAAAAGTTAGGTGTGTGAGCACATAATACGCCTGCGTTTCACAAGCCGCTTCTTCATCCAACTCTTTCTAAAAGTTACACGTCTCATAGTGCGAAGAGAGCAGCTCTCCTCACATGGAACTGTTTGCATCACTTTCTCCAAGACATAGAAGGCCTGATAGATGAAGTGGGAGCTCATTCTAAGCTGCAGCTTTAGCCCACACAAAGAGAGAGAGCCAAGACAGAGAGAAAACCAAACAATGGAGCGAAGATGTGGGATGAAGAAAGAAGTGGCAAGAAAATTGAAAACAGCAAGACTAGAACAACATAAGAGATGACATTTTTCAAAATCTTAAAGATAGTAAAAATTGAGCGAGTGAACCATGCGTCCTCCTCACCTTCAACCGAACTTGCTCATAAACAGCTATTGGCCGGTTGCTGAAGGTGATGGCATTGCAGAAGCTGCCGTGTCTCTTGACGGTCCTCTGGGACATGTCCATGATGATCTGCGAGCCCTTGGTGCTGGGATGGAAGAGCAGTGGGAAGGAAGACAGACCACCGCAATGCTGACTGGGAAGGCAGCGTTTCTGTTTGTGGTGGCATTGCCGGGTCGTAGCTGGGAATTGGCCATTGATAGAATCTGTCAGGAAAGAGGTGGCCAGGGTTAGAGAGCAAAATCACACTTCCAACTTCCAAAGCTCTGGGGACTGGCAACTGGTCTGAACTGAGGTTTAGGACCCGAAACTTTATGTACAGTCATGGAAGGTGCTTGTATTTGTGAGCAAGAACATGGTAATCAATTGAGGGATGATGCCTTTCATTCATAGTGAAACTCTATGCAAAATTACAAAAAAAAGTTTTGCAAAAGTTATTTTTTATCCTTCGGTTTATTTACATTAAATGGGTGAAGTTTCAAGCTTAGATACAACAAAACAACAGTTTAAAGAAGGTTTATTAAAATAATAAAAATAATAAATGCAACGTGTGCTCTGACAGACTCAGGCGCAGCATTTGAACAAAACCAATTACCATGCTGAATTCGAGGGCCAACAAGAGGCTAATGAACGACTGCTAAAAGGAGCTAATCACAGGTGAAACCAGTAATAATATAGTTCATTGTTTTGGACGAGCAGCCGAGTTCTGTTGTTGCAGAATGGAGGTGCACTATCAGCAGCTAATAGCAAACCTGGACCCCAGATCATTTCCCGAACATGTAGTGGACAAAAAGAGGAGCGATCTATTAGGTAATGGGGAAAGAAAAAAGTGAATTTTACATAGTGGGTTTGATCTGTTTGTTGTTCACTAAAAAGGGAATAAAACATATTTATTTTATTTTAAGCACTTTTTCTTTGCATTAAATAAAATTGTTCATTTATTTGCTTTAAAAATAGTTTTCTTTTCTATGCAGAATTGTTCAGTATTATTGTTATTTAGTAGGTTTGTGTGATCAATAAAAAATAAATAAATAAAAAGTGACTTTTGTGTGTGATTTAGTTGAGGAGAAAAAATGTCTATTGGGACTTAAAAAAAAACTGCAAAAAATATGCACTTGGGCTGTTCTTATATAAGACCCCTCTGTGCTTTTGAAGCTTAGTCATAGACTAAAAAGCAAAAACTCATAAAGAAGAACCATTTCCAACGTCACCATCAGACATAATGTGGCAAGCATGAAAACTATTTTTCGGCTGTCCAAGTCACCTCAACTGTGCACTCATTCTCATCCAGGCGTGCTCAAAGTACAGTCCTGGGGCCGACTCTGGCCATGAAATGTCATTAGATTTAGCCTCCCAGCACTATTTGAGTACAAACATACAAAATGCAATTTTGTGATTTCCAAAAGAGCAGTTGCAGCGCTGCTGTCCTCTGGCTAAGTGGCCCTTTCAAGAGGGAGCGCTGACAGTAAGGGTCACCTCTGAGGAGGAGGAGAAGTCAGTTGAAAGAGAATGCTAGCATGTGATGCTAACTGCTAACTACAGTTTTAAGCTGTGTTTCGGTGTTGGTGGAGAATTTGTGTCTATACTATACTACACTTCACGTAGAAATACACGAGGAAAAACAACGGTGGTGTCAAGAAACGTAAACAACAAAGAACGTGAAATGCCCAGTGAAACTGAATTGCATCAAGAGTGGCGCTCTTCTCTGACTGAAAATCACCTTCGAAAATGAAAGGCAGACATTTTGGTTGAGAATGAATGAAAAGATATGGACAAATGAATCATTACATAACATACATAAAATGTATTAATATAACAAGCCCTGAATACTCTATGTTTCAAGCAAGTTAAAGAAAAACTACTGAATCAAGGTTAAGCTATCAAAACAAAAACACCACACAAAGACAACTTTTGTCAGACTATGATTAAAATCTAAATTGCTTTAAAAATCTGCACTTTGATGTGGAGGACCTCCCAAAACAAACCCACCGGAGAATCAGTGACTCACAAAGTGTTTCATTTTGCCCATGTGAACATGTGAAGAGCTACTCCCACAGTCCAGGTCTCACAACGCACCTAAAACACATTTGTTTCTCTCCATTCTTCCTGTGAGATCAGAGAGGGATTTTCGTCAGCCCCTTTCATCAATCCAGTATCTTTAACACCAAGGTCACCGTGGTGTTTGGGAGGACACGTTTCCAGACATTGGGTTCTCATTAAATGTTCAGGAAGATGACTCGCAGTTGATTGATAGCGTGTACGGGTGTCATCGCATATGTCCTCTGCACGGTGACATTTCAAGGTTTTCCTGGGTATAATCGACGAATCCAGAGACTGGAAGCCAAATGAATAATTCAGCTTCTATTGACATATTTAAACACCTAAATTTAGAAGTCCCATCAAGGTCACCTGGTAACTGTATGGCCCTGAGGCGTTAAACATGCGCTGCCCTTCTGATCGCAATGTAAAAGAAAATCTAGAGATATATGAAGTATATAGATGAATACTTGTCCTTTGAATATTTATGAGTATTTGTTCTTTGAATATTTATGTAGTGCAATAAAAGCAAATAATAGTTTTTCCCTTGTGAATAGTAAGTAAGTAAGTAAGTTTTACAAACTTATTTGTCACGATATGGTCACAGTAAAATAAAAGGTAACTATGAATTACTTAAAAAGAAAAAGAAGACATGTTATTGTTTACATCTGTAACAACAACAACAACAACAATAATAATAATAATAATAATAAAATGTCTTTCTGTCTTGTCTCCCTTATTTTTTATTTTGGGACTTCAATTAAATGACTGTATATTCTTTTTGTAAAGTAGCTTTTTTATAGAACATTATATACGTGGCTCTTATTATCTATTGCAATTTTGAATTTATTATGATCAAACAACAAAATATTTGCTCAATAATATTTCGTTAATAAAATCGACTAATTATATTCCTTTTTTTTAATTATGTTCTTGAAATACATTTTTATTGAGTAATTTATCACATCATATGAATTAATTATTTTGTCTATTAATGTTTAAAAATAGTTCAATATTCATCTTTAAATTTTTTTTTCCTCTATAAGTTTTCCACATGATCCTCATATTCCACATTTTTTCCTATATAGGATTCCCTTTAGTCACATAAAACCTTGTTACCTCATAATAGTACATCATTTGGACATGTTAATCTATGACCACTAACCTGCTCCACAACAACAGACTCAATATTATAATTAATTGCCCTCTCTGGGAAGAGAATTTGTTTCACCCATCTCACGTGAACAAGTATCGAGTGATCTTGAGAGGTTACAAGGTTTAAATCGAGGTTGAATCAATACGTGGTGTCAGGAGTCTTAACTAATCATTTAACCTCTGGAGGTCTTCTACATGTCTTTTTGGATTCACTAGCACATACAGATACTCGACAAACAGTCATAAATAAACCGATTTATTACACTTCTCGACAAAATCACAATCATCCATTCATATAAGAACATTCTGCAGCTAATAAATTCGTGACAAGCACTAAACCATATTGCGTCTGTGATGTCATGTCTTGCGCTGTGTCTCCAGGGAAACAAAAAAGAATTGTCCAGTGTTCTTTAGCACACACTGCCCCATAGAGTTCCAAGTGACGTCACCAAACAGTAGGTGGCAACGACTTGAGACACCAGAACGATTCATCTTGTGACCCAGAGGCCAAATCAAGCTCATGGTAAATCACTGAACAGCTCAGTTGAAAGGTCCAGAAGAAAGTATTTATTCATCAGGAACTTAATTCATTAAGTTATTTAAAAGTCTGACGGCGTTCTAAAAGCGATTTGAAGCAGCTTACTTCCACCTAAAATTAGATTTTTACCTAATAATATTACCCATTCATTTATTTATCGGGATCATTAAAAGTGAAATTCAAGATAAACCGAACAGCAGGCGGTTGAATGTTCAGGAACACAATGGCAACTCATTAGAAACCAAGCAATAAGATTGAGATTTAAATTCAGATTATGCTAGTGTTATGCTAGTGTGGAAAATACAGAAGTTCATCTTCCCCAGAAAATGTAGTTGCCATCAGTTGATCACTTTACAAGTTATTTTGCTAACAGGCGACGGTAAAAACAAAACTTCCTTGGGGGCGGCAAATGAAGGTATTTGATCAAATATTTCACGTTGCAATCCTGAAGACAGAAACTTTTCTGGGAGACACCTGATACATCTGAAACGTATCATCACCTCCATGGGCTGTAGCCCTAACCTCCATGAAATCAGGGACCATTTGGGAGGAGAAAAATTTAGCTTGGCACAAACGGGAATGAGTTGCACAAGAGGGGCGGATGCAGAGCGCAGAGTAAGGATGTGACACTTCTGACAACAACAGAGGATGGAGTGGTGGAAGCAACACTTCGAGAGTTAAAAGGAGGCAGAGCTGGAGGAGGATGTACTGTCAACATCAATTATCCTGGTAGAGGTCACGGGGGTCAACAAACTCCACAGTGGGACATCCCCAGGAGCTGATGAGATCCGTCGCGAAATGCTGAGAGCTCTCCGGGTGTTGAGTGGCTGTCATGGCTGACATGGCTCAATATTGCAGAGAAGTCGAGAGAAGTGATTCCAAAAAGAGCCAGATCTGACCTCATTTTAAAGCATGCTGTTATCTGGGTTAACATCCCCCTCCTCTTAGTCTTGGGATACCTCATCTGAATACCTCAACTTCAAACTGATGACATATTATCTTGTGCAGTTTGTGTACTGTAAGTGATTCTTAATTCACTGTGAAGAAAGTGGCGGGAAAGCATGGGGCTTCATGACTCGGTTGAGTTTGTAAACCTGACATGGGAGTCGACACAGAGCAGAGACTCTCGACGACAAAGGCAGGGGCCACAGAGATACGTCATAAGAACACCGCCACTGAGGCTGTTACTTAACATCCACTGCTGCTGAATGTCTCCTCATTTAGTGTGAATAAACACCTACGAAGAACATTTCAACGCCTTCATGTGTTAGGATATTTAAAGTACAGCAAGTATCTGGTGCATACATAGTCGTAGTCTGCGAATTTGTGGTATTCAAATGTCAGACATTTTCAATCGTATCATCAGTGTCTATACAAGAAAACGTTTGCCTCTTCCACTCATTGAAGTAAACATCAGAGGCAAAACAAGTGCATGGGAATGAAGGCAAAGTGAAGGAGATCTGCATGTAAACTACGGCCCACCACTCACCAGGACCTATCAGGGAAGCTAGACTCTGACTCACTCGTTCCTTAGGGAGCTTGGGATCAAAGCTACACATCAACATGTTGAAGACAACTTCACTCAATCAAGTTATTCATTTCAATCGTGACTTGTTCCACCACTTAACAGCTTCTTCTTCGTTGTCTTGCTCAAATAAAAAAAAAAAAGAAAAAGAAACTGCAGTCTGTGGCAGGATACTTGGATTGCTCTGATGCTTTCCAGTGGTTGGGAAGTCTTTTGCAGACTGTCGTGTATTTAATCTAAAGCTCAGTGTCAGATATCGAAGCAACAAATGGGTAAAAAAGCAAATATATGCCGGTACTTCTCACTGTTGAGGTCCAGTCAAAACACAGAACAGTTTTTCACCATTCCGTATGTGATCAAAGGAATTTTTCACTCCCTTTTCCACTCCCATTAGTAGAGCTTTTCTTCATTTCAATCTCCGTAACGCCAAGGTCACCATGGCGTTTGGGAGGTAACCGGTGTGATTGGTGTCCATGAATGACCCTCTGCATCACAAGGATTTGCTCCTTGTGTGAGTGGTCAGCGAACTGCAACTCTAAACCCTTCGTCCTGATAGTGTTGTCAGCGAAACAAAAAGGAAAGAAAAATTATGGCGAAATACAATTGGTTGGGAATTTATTGAGTTTGTTGAATTTGTTCAAATCGATGTTGCCAATAGAACAGCTGCTAGTCACAGACAAATAAAGGCCAAGTATATCCAAAAACCAAACTTGAGTCCAGCGGTCTTATTAAAGCAGCGTGCTCCCTAAAACCAAAACCAGGGGACTAGTTTGTCAGAAGCATGCCACATTAGCTTCCTCCACTCCTCCAGAGACGCAGGAAAGATAACATTCAGTGACAAGCACCTCTCCCTTCAACGTGATGCGAGAGATTAAAGTGAAGTCGAAAACAGAGTTGATTCGTTAGGTTCTTGTATGAAGACTCGGGACAGATATTTACAGTTGGCATGTCCTCGACAAAGCGTGTTCTGTCAGCCAGCCAAGAATTTCCAGTAGTAACAACATTGTTATTCTACACCAAGGCACCCCATCACAAGGTGAACATTGGGAATGAATTATGGATGGAGTCTTTAGGTCTATCTGATGACCGAATGGTGGTGAATACTCCATTAACACCATGAAACCAGAGAAGGCTTCTGCTGTTAAGTTGTCAGTAAACCTTTGTTTATGAGTAATGCCATTGGAGATGGAGCAGAAGGTGACCATCCCCATCTGGTTGTTCACACACTATTTATAACATATCAACGCACTGATAACAAAGTACTTCCTTGGCTCTTTGCATCCACCAGGAAAAAAAACAAACCTTCCAGCACAAATTGCCATTTTATTTTGTGCATTTATTAACACACACCCACACTGCTTTCTCAGTTACGTCATGCGTCCTCACCCACCCACACGTTGGCACCAATTTATGTGTCTGCCAGTGGGTGCTCCACTGCTGCCTTCCTCCAGAACTAAAACCAAAATAAAACACAGTGTTCTGAAATTGAAAAGTGACAATCGCTGTGCAGTAGATGAGACGGAGATGAGGAATGCAATAACAGGCGGCAGTTGCATTGAGCGTGTGTCATCTCTTTGATGCATTCAAGACTTTTCCTCCTCTCCTTTTTGTGTGCAACATACATCTCTTTCTTTCTTCTTCTCTTTCTTTCTTTTGCACATCATTGATACGGATGTATACAGAAGTGTCAGATGTTGAGAGCAAAAAATGGTCTTCGTATTGAAGTAAAGCAATTGATGAACATTTAATAGGTAAATAAAAACAGAATATTATAATGTGTATAATGATATTATGTGATCAAACTGTTGTTTCAACACTGAAATCATGGCAGAGGATACTTTTGCACAACCTGAAACACATATACTTGACTTGTTGCTTGAAAAGCACCACTATAAAGAACCATAAGGGAAGTGGATGCATTTTAATGAGAGCATTTGAGAAATGTAAACTATAATGCAGATGTTTTTTTGTTTGTTTTTTCGTAACTCCAAAAGCTAGCATTAGCCGTACTTGCTAGCTGTACTTGTCATGTTTCAAAGAGGTTGTTAATTTGCCTTACATTTCAGCATCTTTTTGTTAATGAATTTCTGTAGTTAATGCTTATTATTATTTTAGTAAAATAAAGTGCAAAATAATGTCAGATATTTCAAGGAACACTGTTATGGTTTGATAGTGTACTTGAATTGATTGTTCATAATATTTTTCAGCACTGTGTTCCAGGCCAAAGATAACGGATTGGAGTAGTTGAAACTTTCAAACACAACAGCATAAACAGGAACATGACACAAATTACACTCATAACACGACATTATGGTGCCTCCACGTTTTCTCCCCTAAGAAGACACTTGTTGGCACGACAACAAAAGGAGTTGTGTTCAACTTTTTGTCTGACATTTAGTTCTGCACAGTCGCATATTTATCACTGGAACTAAATGTTCAACAAATCAACAAAATACTGTGGAGAAAAAAAGTTATGGACAATTTCAACCTGACTTTCCTGTTACACAGCGTTGATAAAACCGGGGCGGATTGAAGAGATAACGAATCATGTGGAGCTGATGTGATCACATTTGTACTGTGAAGAATTTATACCATTAAAGCTCGACAGGGCAATTCAAGCTGCGTTAGGTGAGTCTTACCGTAGAAGGTGTTCCTGGTGATCTGACCTCCCATGGCTGAATGCAAGGTGAGGTGCGTTCACGTCCCCTCGACCTACCGGAGGCTTTTCAAGTTGAGCCGCGGCGACATTCTTCTGACGTGGATCCCTCGGTAAATATCCTCCGGACGGTGACTGAGCTGCGGCAGAATGCGTTTGCCCGAAAACACGGCCACATGAAGCAGCAGCCAGCAGAGGCAGAAGACGACAGATCATCCAGTCCGAGCAGACACGCTGCAATTAACATAGAAGGTGGTGATGGAGGTGGAGCTTCACTCAGACACTCACCACTTACCGTGGGATTACAACATAATAATAATAATAATAATAATAATAATAATAATAATAATAATAATAATAATAATAATAATAATACATTGTTGAATATATTTATTGATACAGTTATTTTTGAAACTCTCATACAAATACAAGTACAGCCTTAAGTAGAAATAATTATAATAAACATATGTAATCCAAGTGCAAAGCCACGTGAAAACATGATCCTGATCAGTGTCTTGTTGCACACTTCAAATCAAACCTTTGACTCGATTAAAAAGGAAAAGGGGGAAACAAAACATCAGACTGTCACCAGGTGTGAGTGAAAAGCACCAGGTCAGTACAATGTAACTATGCTGTTCTCTGCGTTGAGTTATTTATCCTGTTTACTTCCTTCCAATGGATTGGATTTCTATTCCCTGGTTTTAAGTGAAGCCAAATTTCTGAATTTGTCCATAGTGCATAGAATTTTTAATACAATTATCCCCCCTGCCAGAATGCCGTCAGTCAGTCTTTGCAGACTTGGCATTTTACAAATGTTTCTTCCTGGACAGTCAAAATTTAATCTCACATTTCCATTAGGATTCAGTGGGATTCCCTAGTCGACATTGTCCAAATGATTTCGTACAAGCCGCTCTCTTGACTAATGGTCTTGGATTCCGACTGGCTCTGCTAAGTAGCATCATCTCGCCTTGTTCACTTGGCATCCAAACGTGATTGCTGTGCTTTGTGTTGCTCTGCCATGTTTTGTTTGTGTGAAATTATGAATTTGTTTCAACCCATACGATGACAGGTCAAAGCCCTATGCCATACATAAGTTCTGCCACTGGTCGCAAGAGCCTGAGAATTAAGATTCCGTCCCATCCACGTACCATCAGTTCCACTTTGCGTGGCATGCCATTGTTTTGATTTTATCATGGCTCTGTTTTAAAATTTAAGTTTTAATAACAAGTTGTGCTCAACTTCAGTGATGTGGTGTTTTTTAGGTGTCCGTATTACCCACTTCACATCCATAAATATTTGAAACAACTTTTTCAGTGACAAGTGGAAACCATCGGCTCTGTATCCACCGATCCTCATGGCTGCCGTATCGGCATCAAATGTCTCGAAAAGTCAAAAGTCTCAAGTCATCCCTTGTTTGAATAGATTGAAGCCATTTAACTTGTCAGTGTTGCTCTATCGGCTTTGATTCATTTTTCTGTGCGCTGGCAACATTCCTGTGTTTGTAACTCAGCGGTCACTGTTTTCCAACTATTTTTCTTCTGTAACATTTGGACACTTCAGTAATTACACTTGATGGAACAATGGCCTGATGCAGAATGAGCACAACCAACCATTTATGCATTCGTTCAGATGAGAAATATCCCAAGTTTAAACAGACTAACAAATGTCTGGATCTGCGAAACCCATACAAGTTGAATGTCTGAAATCATACATCTGTATTTAAACAGAGATTCATTCATTCATCTCATAATGAATCAAGTTATCGTTAATGGTCTACAAATAATAATCATGCATAAAATCTTTAAATACCTTGTAGAGTATTTGCTTTGTCAAAACCCATGTATTCAGCTCAATAATTCTTCTGTGTTTAAATGGTCCTGAATTTCATGCTTCGATATTGACTTCCAGAAAGGTTTTGAACTGTCTTCCACTGGGTCTGTAGAATCTCTGTTCAATTTATTTGGTTGAGATGAAGCTCAAGGTCCTGGCACTGACCACATCTTTTGTTCGGCTCATTCTGCTGGCAGCCCGGGCCGCGAGACCCCACGTTTGGCTTCGGTAGCATCAGCTATATTCTCCTTGTTTACGCAAACTGATTGCGGCTAACTCCAGTGTCTGCTAGCAATTTGCAGCGAGGCCGAAACCATACGGCTGAGGTTGTTATGCTACATTTTTACTCGATGAAGAAGAAAAGGGGAACATTCGATTTGTCAAACAAATCAGAAAGTGTGAAGAGCGAATTCATGGCTCAGACCCTGCAGCTCGCAGTCACAATTAATAAACTCCGACATGTCATCTGATCACAGGGCTGTCACTACTGATTGGATTTCAAATATTTCATGTCGATGCCCGAGTGGGTCGGTGGAGAGTCGGCTTTGAAACCATCTTAAAAAATTGGAAATGCTTTTCTACTGATCTGTCTATTGTTATTGCACCACTAGATTTAGGATTTTAGTCAATGTTAACGGTGTATACATACATACATAACATATGTATGTATAATATACATACATAAATTATGAAGATATATAATAATAATATAATAAACAGGTTTTCTGTGACCACTATTTTATCTAATAGCATTTTAGCTAACCCGTCTTGCTAGAAAACTGAAGCATAAATGCCTTTTTTTGCTGTGTTTCATACTGTATTCAAGCCCCAAAGACCCAGTACAGCTGTCAAACTCACTCAGTTGGCCAACAGGTTTGACCTCAGCTAAAGCCAGTGGTTCACCAAAATGTCAAGTCGTCTAAACTAAAGAGTCCAATTCTTGGACGCTAACAGTAGCATTCAACGACTTCTCGTTGTTTTTGATGCACAAACAAACGTCCACTGTCCCATCATTCACATTGCTGTCCATCTGCATTAGCTTTTTGTGTTTTGGAAGTTTCCAGACATTTGTGAGTCATTTGTGATCGCGGCATCCAAGAAAACAGCCTGTTAAATGATGTGCCACTGAAGTCTCTGGGGTTCCGGGCATTAAAGGAAGTAATCTGGGTGTTTAAGCATATATGGTTTAATTGAATTTGGAGTAAACTATATGTATTGATGGCTCCCACAGTTGGCCACTTGACATGGCGAGCCAAATTTGGCCCTAGGACTTACAAGGTAAGCGTCCGCCTATGGTGCGTGGTTCATAAGATGCAAAAAAATTCACAATTTTACACACAAAACACGATAGAGAAAGTGCACACGTAGATGCAAACTGACCATGCTGCTTGTTAATGCCACTTCACTCAGCCAATCCCACAGCGTAATGAAAAAGGTCAACCCCAATATACGTGTCTTCAAAAAAGGTTCAGTCCCTAAAAGCTAGCTGTGAAGTGTGTTAAACTAAACTAAACCGTGACATTAGCATAACCCCAGCTAGCTTGCATGTTGCATGTCACACAAAGACATCGTGATCAGGAACTGTTTTGCTACTGAATATTAAGTATTCATCTGAACGTGCTATTTTGATTGTTACACGCACACAAATCCTGCTCACCTTCTTCTTCACCACAGCTGTCGCGCTCCACTGTCTGCAAAGGTTCCACGGAAGTCGGCTTGAGAGGTAATGACAGATATAATTCTATAACCTCACTTTTGGTTGTTTCCTTACATCTCGGTGACATCATTGGTTTCACAACATGATAGGATGGGTGAAACCTCTGTTCTCTGGTCCTTATATTTAGCCTGGCTTTATTACGTCATTGCTGCATGACTTCTATCTTTGACCTTACATTAATCTCATGATCTTTGGAGGGAGTATGCAAAGGTTTTGCTATCAGTGTGATGATTGTAAGTCGAATGTAACTGGGTTGCTACGGATTGCAAATAGTGAATACCAAATTTGGTATTTATTTGTTTACATATTCACAATCATCTGAAAAAAAGAATATAGGCATTTTAAAAAGAATATTAGCTGAGACAATATTAATATATCTAGGGGATGATAGGGGAGTCAGAAGGCGCGGGGTTTGCGCCGTGTCTGTATGTAATTTGCATATTGGTGTAACGTTCAGTGTTAACCACAATTTGTCATTGTTGTAACTGTGCCGGTCCACTGAGTGCCAGTGTGTTTTTAAGGTATTCAGGGGAAAAGCACACCGCGCATGCACAACCAAAGCTGTCACTCTCATATATCCAGATGAAAACTAACAATAATGGGCAGGATGACACAAAACCTGTTTGGACTGATGAGGAAGTATGGCTTTTGCTGTGATTGATTTTCACTTAATACATGGACCTCAACAGTGCAGCTTTAGACTGTCAGCGTAGCACTGAGTAGCTGGCACAGCATATTCATATAGAACTCTAGTGTATTATACGATACAGTGAGGTGCGGACAATGCATGTGTTTGTTAAAAATAAATAATGAAAAGCATTGTTCTCTCTCATTATTCAGCTGAATGGTGGATCGCATTTGTCCCCCAGGCCCAACTTTGCCCAGGTCAGCTGTGCACTGTACTTTCGGTTTTGGGCGGCCCCTCAAATAACCCCTGTACCACCGTCCAAAAAATTATCTGGACCCACCCGTGATGATGACATCATTATAACCCTGAACCATCGTGCCATGCAAAGGCCAAAATGGTGAGAAGTACAAACCCTAGGTAGCATACATAGTGACCCCTGAACCTGGTGAAGGATATACTGTAGGTCTTCAATCGTTCATAGCAACACCAGTTAAAGTTTTTACCATGCTTCCCCCTGTTGTATCCCAGTGCCATCCAGCCCCACAGTCTGCACCGCTTCCATATTTGTATCTGGATCTCTGGCAGGCTGCAGAGGTCTGGTGGGGTCTGCTGGCGTCCAGCCTCTGAGAACATCTTGACTTCCTCAATTGAAGCAACACTCGTGCTTTCTTTAGGGATGCCGTTTCTGAACAAAAACACCATTCAGCTCGCAGTTTGGACGCTTGCCGCAGAGCCATATGCAAAACATTACAAAGGAACACCAGATTATCATTAGATCCTCCAGAGAGGGGCGTTGGCTGAAAATAGAGGCCGGATTTATATCAACATCGCAATGAAAGGTTGGAGGAACACCATAAATGACTGACATTGTTCTTCTGTTAGTTTTTTTCTCGGTGATGAATCACTTTCTTTTCTAGTTTTAGATTTTTTTCATCAGTTCCTTTGTTGTGTTCATCAAAACACGATATCTCCCCTGTGCTGTCTCCCTGTCTCATTCATCTGCATTAATGTAGGAGCCGTTGTTCCTTGTGAGGAGAGTTTTGTTTCTGAAAAATAAAATAAAAAGAAACTTTTTTGTTGATAGAACAGAGTTAAAACATTTCTAATGATTATATTTTGGTGGCATTATTACACACTTCTAACCAATATTTGATCCTTAAGCACTGGATGTTGCTTTTTATAGCGTTCTCCTTAAATAAAATCTATTGCAATATTCTATTAAACAATCTGTAGCCCCAGAGAGTCAGCAGGTGTTCAGCAACGCCTTTCATCTATTTGTCCACAAAGATTGCAGTCCATGCAAAATTAATGGGGTGGTCATGTGACCAAGAAGTGACTGAAGATAAATGCCTCCCATCCAGAGCAACATAAAGGCTGAGCTGAAATGTAGGCTGTCAAAATATTTAAAGTGCTCATATTTCATTGTTTCCACTGCAGGCTTTGAGATTCAGGGGTAATTTTTTGTCAGTGTTTGAAGGGATCTAAACCACAAGTCAACAATAAAAAAAAGGTTCTGTGTATACGGCTTTTGGTGTTGATAATAAGATCTGTCTTGCATGTGGCTTTGTGAGCAAAAAGAAATAATTAGCACATAAATCACTGTACTTGAAGGACTGAGGTGTTCTTTCACCACATGGTTCTGGTTTCTCAGTTCACATATAACTGATGGACGTGGTTCTTTGCTGACAAAGGGACGACCTTCAGAGGAAGGAGTTTGTAATTGTGTTGCTCTACTTTTCATCAGTACTTTGCACAAACAAATTCATATTGTCTGGCTATTTCCCAAGCTACTTATCTTGACCTTCATCATGGATACCATTTTCAGGTATAAGGCTTAACTTACGTCAACTCGGTTGTTCAAATCCTCCCATTCAAATCTCCCCTGGCAACTACTCTGAAATATCCTAACAAAGGTATGACAGAACACGGTGACACAGCCAGGCCAAGACAGCTCTGCCCTTTTCTCATTCTTCATTTAACTCCAATTTAATTTAATGTGACTCCTGACAAAGGAACTTGGAGTTGCCAGGAAAACAAAAAATCATTGAAGGGATAGAAGAGAAAGTTCACCAGAAGAACACCAGAGATAGGATTGATTTTTAAAACAAAAGATACTGTTCCTAATGGCATGATTTGAGCTATTAATCCTACTATGGCACAGCCATCATAGACACATCTGGGTGTTGGTTACAAAGTCGTTCATCTTATCCTAGTGAACCAGAATCTGTGATGATCAGAGTCCAATAAGGAACTAAAATGGCCAATTGGAAATTGGAATAAGAAAAAAAAGATTTAATTTACTTTGAGTGACATGTTGTAAACACAGCCAAGCTGCAGCGACAGCTGTGCTAACCGTCGCTCTTAAGTTTCTGAAGTCTCGCGTGACCAACTTCACCCTTGAACGTCTGTGAAACGCAGGTGTCTGTCTTTACCAAGTCTGACTGTGGATAGATCTGAGTCGTGCTGCTGGTCTGAGCACTTTGTGTGTGGAAGAGCTAAGTCCACATTATATTACTAAACACTGCTGCCAGTGATATGACAACATAGACCACCAGTTTAGGATGCTTGCCAGGTTCACTTCAACTTGCTATCATCTGAGTGACATCATTGCTGGCGTAAAAATGGTGGCCATTTCCAGCACTGCTAGCCTATCAACGCTTGGAGGACATCAATAATTCACAAACTGAAATGCTATCATTGAAAGTTGTTCGGTCTCTGTCACCGTATGCTCTGGTCTCGACGTGGTCTTGACTACAACACTGTCAGCCATTTTATTTCTTCCTTCAGTGGAGTAGGTTCCATGGTGGTATTGAGACATTCCATCCCCATCTATCAAGGGTATTTTTAATAAATGCACTGTTGACTGGTCATTTTGAATCGAAGGAATCTGTTTCCCCAACAAAGCTTCATGATTTGAGGTTGATCCACTACACACCTATAAGATTGTCGGTCTTTTCAATCGGATTTTTCAAATTGATCATTTGCTAGCACTGGTGTCAGACATCCACTATATGACCAAAAGTATTGGTGCACCCATCCCAATGATCAGAATCAGGTGTCCTAACCACCTGACCTGTCCACAGGTGTATCAAACCAAGCACCTGGGCCTTCACATTTGTTCAAGAATGGGCCGCTCTCAGGAGCTCAGTGAATTCCAGCGTGGAACTGTCATAGGATGCCACCTGTGCAACAAACCCAGTCGTGAAATTTCCTCACTCCTAAATATTCCACAGTCCACTGTCAGCTTTATTATAAGAACATGGAAGAGTTTGGGAACAACAGCAACCCAGCCAGGAAGTGGTGTAGGCAATGTAAATAGACGGAGAGGGGTCAGCGATGCAGAGGCTCATCGTGCAAAGAGGTTGCCGACTTTCTGCACAGTCAATTGCTACAGCGCTCCAAACTTCATATGGCCTTCAGATGAGCCCAAGTACAATACGCAGAAAGCTTCATGGAATGGGTTTCATCACCAACTCCAACTCCAATGCAGGTCATTTTAGTTGCTAAATGCAAAGCGCCGGATGCAGTAGTGGAAAGCAGCTGCCACTGGACTGTGGAGCAGTGGAGACACCTTCTCAGGAGTGATGAATCACGCTTTTCCATCCGGCAATCTGATGGACCACTCTCGGTTTGGAGGTTGCCAGGAGAACGGTACATTTCGGATTGCATTGGACCAAGTGTGAAATTTGGTGGAGGAGGATGATTGATTTGGGGTTGTTTTTCAGGCTTGGCTCCTTACTTAGTTCCAGTGAAGTGCACGTTAAATACTTCAGGATACCAAAACAGTTTGGACAATTCCATGCTCCCAACCTTGTGGGAACAGTTTGGAGTGGCCCCTTCCTCTTCTAACATGACTGTGCACTAGTGCACAAAACACGGTCCATAAAGACATGGATGACAGAGTCTGGTGTGGATGAAACTGACTGGCCTGCGCAGAGTTCTGACCTGAATCCTGATCTGAACGGGAACCATAATCTAATGCTCATTCTGCATCCTAGAACACTAAAGGGAATAGATTGATTATATTGTGTGATACTAATGAAGTACAGGGGACACATGGTGCATGTGTCTCTGCAACGTAAGTATGTCTTAATCTAACATTTGCAGTGTGTGCAGATTGCAGCGTGTGCAGAATTATTTACAGATTTGCAGAAGTTGATCAATCGATGGAAAAACAGACGTCTGCACTCAGGATGACCCGCTGACCAGACCAAAAAGGAGAACAGCAACCGCCACCTCGAAACCGCCAACACCCAAGTGGAAAGTCGCTGAAGACAACACCTTGAATAGTATAAGAAGGAGAAGTAGTCATCTCGATGTGTGCTTCTACTGGTGTCTGACTTGTAAGTCACGACTCTCGTTGTGCTGCAGACTCTACCCAGAGAAGAGCCCGGATCGATCTGTATTTTGCCTTGGCTGATTGTTTGCTACGCTGAGAATAAACTAGACTGATTATTGGTATGTTGAAGTTTCTTTATTGACAACCACCTGGAACAACGGACACAATTGGTAGGAAGAGTTAACTGCGAAGACATCGAACTATTTCCTACAGTTTTCTTGGTGACCCCGACGTGATCAAGGGAAAAAGGTTGTTGGATGCTGAAAACGAACAAGCGACTTGAGAACAGGACAGAAAGGAGTCCGACATAAGGCGGACACACCCTACGGGCCCGGAAAACGGTAAGCAGAACCAGGGTTTCTACCAAATCTGCATTGACAAATCTAAATTACAAGGGTGTGTTGGTGTTATGAGTGGACGTCCTCACTGAGTGTTCAGAGTAAAACTAACGGTCTGGGACCGGTGTTGGAAAACAGGTTTGGAACCTGAGACTCTGGGAGTCTAAGTGTGTGTTACAGGTTTGGAACCTGAGACTCTGGGAGTCTAAGTATGTGTTACAGGTTTGGAACCTGAGACTCTGGGAGTCTAAGTGTGTGTTACAGGTTTGGAACCTGAGACTCTGGGAGTCTAAGTGCGTGTTACAGGTTTGGAACCTGAGACTCTGGGAGTCTAGTGCGTGTTTCCTGTCGTGGCTGACGATACTGCAGACGTGTAGTTGACCTGCTTGGTTTTGAGTGACGTTGTCCAGGGGGAGCTCGGAGCCCTCAAATAACGTACCTGGTTTGCGCTGTTTGGCCAGAGGTTTGGAACCTAAAAACAGAATAGGTCAGGACAAGTTTGTCTAAAATTTTGTGTTGTTGTTCCATGAAAATGGCGACGGCGGGGAAAAGGGAGTCGGACGCAGAAGAGGAGAGGAACAATAGTTCAGATGAAGGTGATACTGAATGGCAGTCGATGTATGTGACATTGGAGAGACAAATAGTAAGTGGTATTGAGAAGAAAAACAGGGAAAAGGCGAAGAAAAAGTTACAAAAGGTCTGGAAAGATTTGAATATGAAGAAGGTGAAGACCTTCAGTAAGTTGAGTGAGAAACTGGCCCGGAAGGAGTGACAGGCAAAAAAGAAAATTGAGGAAGAGAGAGAGAAAGCTGAGAAAGGAAGTTGGCTGGAGAAGCGACGATGTAAAGACAAAATCGAGGACCTGGAGGACCAGCGACTGCAGGCTCACCGTTTGGCGCTGGCTGCGGCGGCACTGGCGCAAGTACGAGAAGAAAATCAACCGAAAGACGACGGGTGTGAAAAACCACCGAATCAACCCACAGGCATATATCCGTGTCTGTCGGAGGTAAGTGCCCCGCCACCCTATAACGATTTCCAACCAGTCGTACAGGCTCCTGTGGTGAATGTGACGGGCCGAGTCTTATGTCACGTTCCCGGGGTGGATCCCCCGATGGCCGAGCAGACGGAGAGTTTTCTCCGTTCGACCAAGCAAAAAATGGAAAGAGACATGATGAAACCGCCAACTAAAAAGGACGGACCGGACAACGAAGATGACATGGAAGGACCGTGTGGAGGCGACCCGACAGATGGCAACGAAGAAACCGAAAAGGGAGTATGACTTGAGGTCCGGGCGGGTCAAGGTGAGGACCACCCGTGATCCACTCCGGAGGAGTCACACATCTCCTCCGCGGAGTTCACTGGACACACCATCAACCACTGAGAGACTAAACACACTGCTGAGTAAAATAGAAAAGGAGGTTAGATTGTCAAAGAGGCATCCCGGGGGCAGCACACCACTAACTAGCACCCCACACAGTAATATATTAAGTCATGAAGGAACTGAGGAACCACAGCCAAATCCTTATTGGAGTCTGGACATATTGAACAGACCACCACTTCAGCCCCCACCCCACCCAGATGTCAAACCACGCACTGGGACCGGCCCACCCCTGGATCACATGTATCCGTTAGTGCCAGTAGGAAATCAGGCAGTCGGTTATGGGAGATGTACAGTCCGCGGCGTCAAAAATGCCACGACTGAATAATGGCGGAGACAGATGGATCACTTCACTGCTCACTTTGTTTAAGGGGATGGAGTTAGCTATGGGGGATCTTAGGGCGATTCTAGCTGCCACGGCCTCCTCTCTGGAGTGCACGATGGTGGAAACCAGGGCAAATACTACTGCGATACCAAACACAGAGCCTCTCAGAATTTATTTATTTTATTATTATTATTATTATTTATTTTAACATTTATTTTGCGGCCATAAGAGATCTGCATCCTCCACCAATTCAATCTGCCCCTACTGTCTTCCCCTTTAAAGCGGGAGACCCAGATGTCTACTACGGGAACTGTTTGACTTCCTGGATAGATGCCACAGGACGAACCCCTGACGCGGCCCTGGCAGACCAAGTAATGTTCAGAACTGCAGTTATGAAGGGCCTCCCTGACGACGTACAGATCATACTGCAAAACGACCCTGACCTTATGACCTCTGACTCTGCACGCTTCCGTCGACACTTGCTTCATCACTTAAAAATACACATGGATCGTAAAGCAAAAGACACAGATGAGACTGAACTATTAAAAACACGTTTGCTTAAATTACAGTTGGCAGAAGCACAGCGCGCCGCCGGTGACGTAAAGAAGGAGAGCAAAAAAGACAAACCTCCGGAGCCTGAGATGTTATTGCTGAATGCATTAGGGATGGGGGCACAAAACCATCCACCGCAAAATCAAATGCCTTTTATTCCAGCGTTAGTGTCGAAATTAGCACCTGCACTGATGGCTCCTTTTGTGGATCAGGGTCAGTGGGGTCACGGTGGACGAGGAGGAAGAGGACGCGGTCGTGGACTGGTGCGCAGGGGCGGACCTCCACGCCCGGCTCAGGGATGCTTCATCTGTGGGGACCCAGGACACTGGGCACGTGACTGCCCCGAAAACCATATGCCACCGCAACCGGCGTACAGAGGTAGGGGTCGAGGTGCAGCTGATGGGCGTGGCACACCTCGAGGTCTCCCACAGGGCGGGTCATATCAACCACCAGGGGCCACAAGCTCATCTATAAAGATGCAAGCCACCATCCTCTGCTCCCCAACTGGAGTTGAAGTGCGCTTCCCGAATGGACAAGCATTGAACTGTTGTGACTCTCTGCACACTGAAGGACATTTCCTAATGGCTGAACTTACGACGCTGGCGCAGGCAGCGGATATTTATTGGGCCTTGTTGTATCCCGAAACGTCAGATGAGCCAGGTCTGTTTTCTGAGTTTCAGCTCTGGCGGCCGTGGATTCTCGCCCTCCAACCCTACCTACCCCCACCTGACCCACTCCACTGTACCCTACTCTATGACCGAGATGGAACAGAAATAACTTACGCCGAACAGTTCCGGTCGATAGAGGGAAATCACTGGAATCTGTCTTCGTCCTCCATCATTGTTGGACCTGAAGGCGTCGCAGGGACCTGTGACCTCACCCCAGATCAACTATTATGGTATCGGATGTCACACTCAGCAGTTCCACACATCTCTCTTGCTCTTTCACCAGGTCACGAAGCGAGAAAACTAGGGCACATGATGAAGCGAGCGTCGACATTAACTGACTGGCGACAATCTGACTTGCCACAGGTTATGTTTTCACCATCAACAAAAATGTATAAGACCATGTTTGAACCCACAACAAACTCATCCATCCTTGAGCATGTTTTCATAGACAGACAACATGGACGGGAACATACGGACCACGAGGAAGCTGCCTCCATGCTCACCTCATTGCCACAATCCTTGTGGTCCGCCGGTCCTTTTGACGTAGGACATTGTACATCCACGGCTGCTGTACAGATCAAGGTGGTCCCCGGTTCACATGTGCGTCGACACCAGTACGGATGGACCCCCGACGCAGATGAAGGTATGGAAAATACCTTGACAGGACTGTGGCACTCGGGAGTCCTCGAGCTTTCGGACTCTGACTGGTGTACTCCCCTAAGGCCGGTCCTGAAGGCAGACGGTAAGTCTTACCGTATGGCCCATGATCTCCGAGCCGTTAATGACGTCACCATCACACCTGTGCTTCCCGTTCCTGACCCACACAGGATGTTAGTTTCCATCTCCCCGCATTGCCAGTGGTTTTCGGCTATCGACCTAGCTAATGCTTTTTTCTGCATTCCTACATCCTGAAAGTAGAAAATATTTTGCATTTCGCTATAAGGGTGTTAATTTGCAATACACCCGCCTCCCTCAAGGATTTAAAAATTCTCCAGGGATATTTAACCAAGCTCTTAAAGCTCTTTTGTCTGATTTAGTTCTTCCTCAGTCATGTTCATTAATGATGTATGTGGATGATCTCCTTGTCTCCGCCCCCAGCTCAGAAGCATGTCTACAGACCACTGAGTTGGTACTCCGCCGGCTGGCCGAGCTGGGCTTCAAAGTTTCTCGACAGAAACTACAGTGTTGCCGAAAGGCGGTCACATTCCTGGGACGATTGGTGTCCGCCCAGGGTTTGTCTATGTCATCCGAACACCGTCTCACCATTCTTCAGCACAAGCGACCTGAAACAGTTCGCGAAATGCTGCAGTTTCTGGGTTTGTGTGGTTACAGTCGTAATTACATTCCCTGTTTTACAGACCGGACCACCCCCCTACGAGCCTTGGCTAAGGCAGTGGGGCTCTCCAACCTTTCGGCGTCATTAACTTGGACCCCGGAAGAAGACGCGCTGTACACCGCTTTGGTCAGGGACCTGGCCACTGCTGCTGCACTAGCAACACCTGACTACTCTCAACCATTTAAGCTGGACGATGGCCTGAGGCGTATCCGTGCGCCAAGGAAGATGCTGTGTCAGTGGTCAAAGCGCTCATCAACCACTATATTCCGACCCATGGGTTTCCAGCTAGGATCAGGTCTGACAATGGCACACACTTCAGCAACAAACACCTGAGATTGGTAGAACAGACCTTGGGTCTGTCCCACAGCTTTGGTTGTGTTTACCATCCTTCTTCACAGGGCTCTGTGGAGAGAATGAACCGCACTCTAAAGGAAAAACTTGCAAAAATTTGCTGCACCACAGGCATGGACTGGGTGTCAGCTCTGCCGCTGGCATTGTTGTCGGTCAGACAGTCAGTTAATCGCAGGACTGGGTTTACTCCGTTTGAGTTAAGGACTGGCCGTCTTATGCCAGGTCCTGCGTCCTCGGTTCACCCGTTCGAGGACGTCCCCTCTAACCCACGCTCGCTTCTCCAGTATTGGAAACTGGTGCATGCTTTGTCTGCCGCTTATTGTGCACAGGTCAAGGACGCTTCTGGTCGTCCCACCCCTCCACCTGCTGACCTACCTGAGTGGATGCACGTCTACTTGAAGCGCTTCTCCCGCCGGTGGCACGAACCACGGTGGTTCGGTCCATTTCGCGTTACTGCACGCACACACACTGCCGTCCGGCTGGACGGTAAAGGGACGAAATGGTTCCACTTCTCGATGATCCGCCCTCACGAGCCATGACGGGCTTGGAGGACTACGGCTTCAATCGTCTTGTTCCACGGACGTGGATCAAGACGAAGAGAGGGAGAAGGATATGTATGTTTCTTTTTTGTTTATTTTTGATTTCCATACCTGTTGCTATAATATGTACACATGCATGGTTAGATAGTGTTAACGCACCTACACCGACTCCGAACAAACCCACACACACTCCACAAACGGATTTGTATAACTCCACAGTTAGGACCACTACCACTCAACTCACACAGATCAGACCCAAAAGACAGACACTGGAAACTACACCAACCCCACCTCCACACATACCATGGATTGCTAACTGGACTTATTACAACTCAATACGTGTCACTGTACCCCGGAACAGTACGGCACAAGTGAGAGTACCCATAACAGCTCTGAAAGGCTTCAAACAAACTTACCCGGTCACAGGAGGAAACTATCCTCAGTATTGGTGGTATTTAACGGCACATATACTGGATCTTAGTTGGAATTCTCTGATTACAACACAAGATGGCGCATATTGGTCTCCAGGACAAAGCCAAGAAGCTAAATATTACAACGACAAAGTAACCATGAAGAAGGATCAGGAAAATCTCATATTTACTTTCATTATGGGAATCTTCCTGTGTGTAGTGATTGTCATTGCCTGCTGTTGTATCCCGTGTTTTAAAACCATTCTTACCAAGTTGGTTTCAGTCATGATTGACCAAGCCGGAGGACGAAGGGGACAATATGCACTCGTACCCCTCGACCCGGAACCGGACCCTCCAGGAGATGATGTTGCATTGGAAGAAGGCCTGTGAGGAAGTTGCTAAAGTGACTTACGGGTTGAAGATTGTGAACATCATGCCCTGGGGAGAAGGTTTTTCCATATCACGCTGAATGGTTTTTTAACCCTGCCTTGGTGTATGGTGAGGGACTTCGAAAATGTGTTGAAATTTAATCACTGGGAGAATTGATTATGTGGCCTCTGTTTACAGAGGCCAAGAGAGGGAATAAAGGGAATAGATTGATTATATTGTGTGATACTAATGAAGTACAGGGGACACATGGTGCATGTGTCTCTGCAACGTAAGTATGTCTTAATCTAACATTTGCAGTGTGTGCAGATTGCAGCGTGTGCAGAATTATTTACAGATTTGCAGAAGTTGATCAATCGATGGAAAAACAGACGTCTGCACTCAGGATGACCCGCTGACCAGACCAAAAAGGAGAACAGCAACCGCCACCTCGAAACCGCCAACACCCAAGTGGAAAGTCGCTGAAGACAACACCTTGAATAGTATAAGAAGGAGAAGTAGTCATCTCGATGTGTGCTTCTACTGGTGTCTGACTTGTAAGTCACGACTCTCGTTGTGCTGCAGACTCTACCCAGAGAAGAGCCCGGATCGATCTGTATTTTGCCTTGGCTGATTGTTTGCTACGCTGAGAATAAACTAGACTGATTATTGGTATGTTGAAGTTTCTTTATTGACAACCACCTGGAACAACGGACACAATTGGTAGGAAGAGTTAACTGCGAAGACATCGAACTATTTCCTACAACACACAGTGGCCTGAAGGGCGAACCCTCTCTCCTCTTCACTTGGTTCTAATTCTCTCGGTTGCGACAGACTCCGGCAGCTGTCTTGACAACAGATGGAAGAGCATTATCAATCAACAATAATAATGACTCAAACTAGCAATCAATGTTTTATGTGATTACCATTCTTAGAGAGAAGAGGAGAAGTCGAGTGAGACTAGTTAAAGTTGCTGGAACATTTTGTGATTAGACTTTCCCTTTGGTGGGTTTCAAGGCGTGAACCGATCAGTTGACGTGGGATGTGATAAAACTTGATAATGAGGAGTTACCCCATCTGGGTAGGATTGTTAATCTCCTCTGGGGCGTATTGATTCTTTCATCTTTATTGTGAAAACGGTGATGGACGCCGTGGTCTCACCAGCGGCTTTCGGTCTTCTAATAAATGTTCCCTACAATCTCATGTGATTATTGACAATGGCATCACTTAATGGCTTTTTAAAGACTTCTGCAGAAGCACCAGCTGAATGAAACTGAAGTCTTCTGTTCTTTTAAACACAAGTTATATAACCTATTCTTCTTTAAAGGTAGATGTCTCTGGTCAATTGAGAATGTTAACCTTCGCTCATCACTATATAAACACAGAAAGTCTGTCCTCTGAAGCAGCCCTGTGTCGGTATGTCAGTGCAACAATTATCACAGGAGACCCTATAGAACTCTATTTTGTGTCTCCTCCTCATCTGCCTTTCTCTTATGTCCTCCTGCCCGTGACCTACAAATCGATCTCGGCCACAATGAAGCATGTCTCGATTCCTAAAAAGCATCTGAATCATTCGAGAAGGTTTTCTGTTCTCCCGATGGATGCAAGCAAAACAAAAACACCCTTTTTCATCATATAATACGCATTCCTTTTGTGCTGTTTATTTGAGGCAGTGTTCATAGTGGAACAGTGTTATCTTCACAAAGGACATGAGTCAAGTCTATATGCGTTTATAGACTAGTTTGAGAGAAGTGTTTGAATGGGCAGCATTGAAAACAGCCGATGCACCAACCAAAGATGAGACTACCCTCAATTCCGGACGATAGAGCGCACTGGAATATTAGGTGCACCCACTAAATTTTAAGAAGAAAAAATCATGATCATGTTCATGCTGTCTGCGCCATAGAAAGATCAGCGGCGGACCGGCTTAAAATACATGAGGATCACTTCTAAACTAGTTTTGAAAACAGTGTCCAGCATCAAGACTGACTGACGAAACAAACCCGGCAATGTTTTCGCCCAAGAGTCCTGAAGTTCCGACACCGCAGCCGGTCTCAGCTGCTGCTTCTCATCTCCGGTCCTCCAGGAGAGCTGCAGACACGCGGGTGAAAACATCGCATTTGCGCTTTTAACACAAGTTATATAACCAATTCTTCTTTAAAGGTAGATGTCTCTGGTCAATTGAGAATGTTAACCTTCGCTCATCACTATATAAACACAGAAAGTCTGTCCTCTGAAGCAGCCCTGTGTCGGTATGTCAGTGCAACAATTCTCACAGGAGACCCTATAGAACTCTATTTTGTGTCTCCTCCTCGTCTGCCTTTCTCTTATGTCCTCCTGCCCGTGACCTACAAATCGATCTCGGCCACAATGAAGCATGTCTCGATTCCTAAAAAGCATCTGAATCATTCAAGGAGGTTTTCTGTTCTCCCGATGGATGCAAGCAAAACAAAAACACCCTTTTCATCATATAATACGCATTCCTTTTGTGCTGTTCATTTGAGGCAGTGTTCATAGTGGAACAGTGTTATCTTCACAAAGGACATGAGTCAAGTCTATATGCATTTATAGATTAGTTTGAGAGAACTGTTTGAATGCATTTAAAACAGCCGATGCACCAACCAAAGATGAGACTACCCTAAATTCCGGACGGTAGAGCGCACTGGAATATTAGTCGCACCCACTAAATTTTAAGAAGAAAAAAGATCATGTTCATGCTGTCTGCGCCGTAGAAAGATCAGCGGCGTACCCGACTTAAAATACATGAGGATCACTTCTAAACTAGTTTTGAAAACAGGGTCCAGCATGGAGACTGACTCATGAAACAAACTCCGCAATATTTTTGCCCGTGAAGTTCCGACACCACAGCTGCTTCTCATCCCTGGTCCTCCAGGAGAGCTGCAGACACGCGGGTGAAAACATCACATTTGCGCTTTGAGGTAAAGAAAACACCTGTGATTTCGAGGCTCAATATAATCACTGTCATTGTATAAGTCAAAGGGTTCAGACCGCGAGAAAAAACTAGAGACTTAGCGTTCAGAAATTACATCTTGTTTAGCCCACTCCCACAATCCATTGTCCAGAGGCAAAATATTAGCTGGTAAATGACTATTCACCTAAAATTATAAAAATAAGTATCTAACCTTTTCTCAACACACGTATGGACAGTTCTGTATGTTGGCTTCTCATTCTGAGGTCCACAGCTACAGTCAACAACCACAGACAGTAAATAAACCTCCTCAAACTAAAATGACCTTTAACCTGTGACGGGACGAATAAGAACGATTGAGTCATTGATTCATGAAGATAAATCTATGGTGGTTCTGAACTTTAGGCAGGCATGTGACCTTTCTCATTGGTTTTCCTAGAGTTTTGCCAGGGCTTGAATTATTACACAACAAATTGGAATTATGTTATTTTAATTCGTCTGATTTTATCAGCCAAAACATACGCACACACAAAATGTTCAGGAGAAGGTACAAGATTGTTGCAGAAATAGTAATGATATTATCGATCGAATGGCACATGACAGACAAAGCAGAACCTAAACAAGAACCTGAGCAGAATGCAATGTATGAACATGCACATAAACAGTGTGGTTGAATAACATCTCAGCATGAGCAGAGTGAAAACAGGAAAACGGCATGATATTCTGTAAATGTAAGTCAAGTATTAGAGTGACTTATAGATAGAGGTGCATGTTGCACCTTGGATGCCCCCTGGCAGGCGGTTCAAGAGTCGAGGTGCCCTGATAGAAAAGGCTCTGTCGCCCCTAGATTGATAGTGCTCAGAAAGCAATGGGTCACGATTGAGGATAAAAGGGGAAGGGAATTCTATGCCATGCACACTAGTGATGTCATTGACACATGCAATGTCACTTGACAAAGGCCCCTGTTTGTAGTGTTTGCTAGATGCCTCATAAGGGAGGAAGTAAATTTGACAAGTCTATATATACAACAGAAGGGGAGTCGAAACATGCAAAAATCAACGCATTCTGTCTGGAGTGGTTCATAAACCCCAAAATATTAACATTCCCTTTTGATACCCCAGATTTAATACGTAAGGCAGACTGGACGGTCTAAAATGAGTTTAGTTGTTATCCATCAGATGATGTTTTCTGCTGCCACCACCCATTCAGCAGATGTGTACCAGCTTGTCCAGCCAAGTCCCAGCACTGAAGCAGAAACTTTTAATATATGCAAATGAAACAGGGCCAGCAAAAACCTCATACTGGCGCTCAGCTGATGTTTATGGGTTTCTGGTTTCGCATGATCAATGTGAAAAGAGAAACAAGAACCTTCTGGAGACCTCAAACCGCACCAGCCCTGCGGTGCCATGATGCAATCCAGCTGTTTACACTCCTTCTACTGTTGTTAACACAGAATTATAAACTGTTTACTTCGTCACCAATATAGAGCCAGTAAAGCATGTCCAGTTTGTTGGAATGTGAACCCAGGCAAGGTAAACCAACCATGAATAAAGAGAGTTCATAACGAAAAGTGACACTTGTCATCAATAAATGTAGAAGGTGGTCTTGGCTGCATATATGTAGGTCAAGCTTGAGGCCCGTTACATTAATGTATAGTGATGTAATGACACTTTAGACCTCATTACCGACAATGGCAGTGTACATTTGCTTATATTAAGTGCGCATGTATGTCACACACTGTTTTGTAACCGCCAACTCACACATGTATCATACTTGTGACCACGGGGTTGATTCAATGGTTTAGTAACAGCTTGTTCATTCATATCTCTGGTGTGTGGAGCATCTCACGAGACTTCACTCGCAACCGTCTTCTGACTCTGGTTATGGAGAGACATGATTTGTCCAGATTAGGCTGAAGACAAAAAATTGTTTGTGAATAATGACTTTGCTATGACAATTGGAATATAGAATTCTGAAAAAATACCCCCCATAAATCAATAGTTAGATGTATTTAATATATTTATGGGTGAACAATGGTGCAAGACATTTGTGAAATAAATAAATAAACAAGGGTACAATTACACTGGGAAATACAAAATATGCTGTTTGAATTTTAATTCAAACAATTATTAATTCATATATATTAATACATAGTGCTGTAAGTCGATTAAAAAATAAAATTATTATGTCATATCTGCTAAAGGTCTCCTGATAAAGAATTTGAGTTCTAGAATATTAAAAAGTGTAGTGCATGACTAATCAATTGAACACAGTAAGAAGAGAAGATCTGAAATCCAATTTTTTTAATTGGTGAACTGTGCTTCATAAATGAAATCCAAAAGTAAAGGTCAAGCACATCCGCAACGCAGTTAGGCCAGGTGCATTATTCAAAAATGTAAAACAAATACAGCAATACAGTTAAATAAATAAAATAAAGCTGTCTTGAAAAATGTAAAACAAATACTGCGATTCAGTTAAATAAATAAAATTCTGAAATAAAATAAGGCTGTCTTGAAAAATGTAAAACAAATCCAGCGATTCAGTTAAATAAATAAAATTCTGAAATAAAATAAGGCTGTCTCAAATAGGCACTAAAGCTCAATATAGCAACTGAAAAATGAATAATAGAAATATAACACGCCTGAGGCAAAATGAAGAACCGTTGATACTCATAATTAATTGCGTAAATTTTTTTAACGCGTTAAATTGCGGCGTAATTAATTAATGGAATTAATGCATTAAAATGACAGCACTATTAATATATAATAATTAGAGAGGCCAATGTAAAAAAAAGAACAGAAACCTTCCACCTATCTCTGAGAAGTAAAGCCACCAAAGATGCATGCGCAACATATTTCCCTGACTGATAATGCCCATGTTTCTGCATAACATATCAGGAGAAACACATCTATTGCCGATGGAAGGATCATTCTGATGGTCAACTGGCCACTTTTCAATGAGACGACATGTAAATACTTCACTTTACAGACACCAAAGATCACTTTGCATTCCTTCTCTTTCCCTCCAGCTAAAACTCCTTCTGAGCCTGTATGAAGCTTTTTCCTTCGCCTCATGGCAGCACTCGGTTCGTCGCCTTAATGAGCGACTCGCAGGGAAATGATCTGTGATTAAGATGATTACATTGATTGCCAAGTGGGTGTCGCTATATTTTCTTTTTTCATTCACTGCGGCGAGAAGCGCTGAGATGATCAAATAGTGCAGCTGCCACTTGCTTTTAAGTTAAGTATGAAGAGCCACAATTAGAACGGCGAGACACATTTTAATATCAATGCTAACGCTGCGTCTTAATCGACAATCATAAATCATATTAAATTGCATTTTGTTTCTGACCATTCATTCTGTTTCCCAGATTAATGACCAAATACAGAAACACAAATTTTCACAGAATTTCATTACTAAGAATGTTGATATACAACTTTAATTGTAAACATTATTTACACTGTTGTGTGAATCACTATATTATTTAGGAGGAATAAAACATGTTTTTTGCTGTATTGAGGAGAAAATGTTTCCTTCATCAGTAGTAATGTACGTATTTTCTAAAAATAAATCAGACCTGCACTTCACTGCAGTGTTAACTGGCACATCAACTACCTCACGTGTCTGTAAGATGCCGACTTCCAGCTCAGAAAACATCCGTGGTAGTTAAGGTCACCTCAGGTGACCTTTGATTTGCCAAGAGTAAAAGAAAAAAAAACACTTTGTCCTTCTTGATTTCCTGCCTCACGAACACTAAAGACGAAGGCAAGCTGTGACAAGGTTGCTTCTCCTTTTACCCAACAAATATGCCATTCAATTTTCTGCTTGAAGTAGCTGCTGTTTACATGAGGAGCTGATGTCTTGTTCCTGGCTCATAACCCGTCACGCCCTCATGATGTCGTGAGAATCAACCATCACGAGGTAATTGTGCAAATAGACTGAGAATTTGTTTAAACACATTTGAGAATGATAAACGCTTCTCAGCTTTGTTCAGCTGTATTTGCGGCAGTGGCTGCACTCAGGGGGGCTGCTGCAGTTCCTCCATTCACTTTAGTACTGATCTGGGATTCTGACTGCTTCATTGGATTACAGGAAGGCATCATGGATTTTAAAAAGAAAAAAACATTCAAAAAAATATTCAATCTGATGCTTGCCTCTAGGTGCTCACAAATCCTGAGGACTGTCAGGTCACCTGACCCGAGAGTAAAAAGACAAATTTCGACAAACCAGCTATAGAATTTGAATGAGCTTTTGCATCACAGAAATGCATCAGTCTCGTGTGTCTTTTCCTGGGATGGGGTTATTTGCTTGCTCTACAGTCTATATAAATATCCAAACAAAAAAGGTGTTCTTCAACTCTAGTCACATGATTTTATGAGTCATTTGTTGGACAAAAGAGAAGGAAATTGTTAACCTTATAACTTTTCAAGAATGACTAATAGCTGTCACTCATCCTTTTTGACCGTATTTTAATGAAAAATACAGTAAAGTAACAAAAGGGGAACCTCGAATTATAATTAAGCACACTTTTTTTGTTCCTATAATTTTGTTCTAGTAGCTTCAACTAGGTAAAAGGAACCAGCTAAATAAACCTACTGAACAAATACATTTAATTCCTTAGTTTGAGCTACAGCAACTCAAGAAAGCACATATCAGCGGCTTTAAAAACTGTTTGCTCACATATATTTTTGATGTAAATTAAGGTCTCAAGCTCCGTGACTCTCACCCATTCATACGGACCACAGGCTCATACTGTGCCTTGTCGTTTGTACAGCAAGATGGGACTGCCTAGTTCTGTGGTTGACTGGGTATGCAGTTAGGGTCACCCTTTTCCCTGACCCAAACTCGGAGTCTTACATCCGGTTGCAGTGTGTGGCTGTTTCCGGATCACATCCTGCAGTACGGTGTCTTCAGAAATGATTTCTGGTCTGTACGTCATGAGGCTGAATCAAATCTCTTCGTCCTTGGTGGCAAGTAAACAGGTGGACATAATGTTTATGTCTCTGACTTAAATGCCATTCAACATCTGCAAACAGTGTTTTATTTGTAAATTCACCTGATGTTCTTTACTTTACTACTAATTTTCACGGTTAACAAAATCCTGAACCCTAACCAGGAGGCAGAGGAGGAGCTCTTATCAATTGCGGCCTGAGACATGTCATGGAGGACAAGGTCTTTCCAATGGGATTTTTCCCATTTCAGTTTTGACAACTCCTCCAAACTTCCTCATGAAAGTGTAAAAACTGTGTGATTGATTTGATGCGTTTCTAAGGATATTGGGAACCCAGTCCCCTCTAATAAGAATGGGGAAAAAGTAATGCAAGGATTTACACTAGCGTTTTACACAGCCACCCATGACATCATTCATTCATTTGTCCAATAGCTCTGCTGTCTTCTGCAGCGGTCATCCTTGCATCGTGAGTGTGGAGTACATTTCTGTTTCACAGTCTGTCAATACAGACACACAATTTGTAGGAATGTGTGTATGTTAAATGAAGCCACTGACAGCAGTTTAAAACTTTCTGTCCTCATGTGACCTGCCGAGGCTCCAAATAACAATCTTTCCACTCCGACATATATTTCAAGGGAAGCAGCAGCATGAAGTCAACGCTAATGGAGCACAAGGAAAAAAAAAAAAAAGAAGAAAACAAGCGTGCCATCAGTGCGACAGGTTTACTAGAGCCCCAGTACACAAACCTTCATCGGGGTTCTGCTGGAGAATATTGCTGGAAAGTAGTTTTATGAGAATAGGACGTTTATTGCAGTGCGGAATTTACACGCGAACATGAAGTGTATTTGAGGATGGCCAGCAACAGGAAGGCTGTGGCTGCATCTCATCAAGTTGTCCTGCCTGTCCTTGCCAAATGATTTACTGTTAAAAATAAGTTACTTTCGAATATACTGTGACAGAAAATTTCCCTTGGTTTAATTAAAATCTTACTTCCTGTTTAGCTTTTACTTTATTGATCTTGTCGGATGATCCACTATGGCTTCCTCCAAAAACTTTGAGCTCAGTTGGGTTATCGAGCATGTTTGTAGGTGTGTGTGATAGAGGGGTTGCCTGTTGGCTGCCTCTCCAGAGTGTCCCCTGCTGCTGGCCCAGAGTAGCTGGGATAGGCTAAGGCTGGGAGAGATTAGATTAACTGGGATGTGAGCCAAAAAGGTTTCATTTGATCACCTCTTTATCATCTTGAAAACATAAGATCCATATTCTTTGGGTTAAGAAAATAATAAATAAATAAACAACTATCTCTATAAGTGATGAGTCCAAACTGGAAAAACAAAGTACTGTACAAAACTAGTAAAACATTGTTTTTCTCCTGTATATTATTTGCTGTCGACATAATTTAACACTGCAATTGTGTGAATTTGTGCGCTCTACAAAACCCAACAGAACATCCAGTGAGGAGGGCGATGAGTTCCATTTCATGACTCAATAATAAAGACTGTAAAAAGACAGCTGTCACTGCCTGAATTTCCATGAATCCTTCAGGTAGAAGGTCACTAGCTACTCGTTCCACCCCTTAAAACATCTAGTTTAAATGACTCTAAATTGTGATTTTGTCTATTTGTGTGTGGTCCCTGATGGGCTGCCGTTCTGTCCAGGGTGTCCCGCGACTGTGATTTAACCCACTCAGTAACGCCCTCTAGATGTCACCGTGATTCAGCACTTGAAAATTCAACAGCAGCGGTCGTGACAGTAAATTCAAGACCAGGCTGTTCTCTCCCTCTCCAGGCGTCATTTTAAACAGCAGTGTGCATGATGAGATGAGAGATGCTTCGCTCCCGACTATTGATTCCTGCTTGTCACAAACAGATGCTCTTGCGCTGCCTGTGACTCACAATCATATTAAGCTGACAACAAGGTGAAGGCCATGTTACTCCTGAATGACAGCTGGACTCCTCTGGATACAAATGAGCTCTCTTTGTCCTCCTCCTCCTCCTCCTCTCCACTCCCTCACATCTGCTTTTTAATCGTTTGGTTCTTCGTCAAGGAGCCTTATGAATGTTGATTTTAATTCTATACGTCTGCTGTTTATGCTGCCCCACCGCTGTGTCTATTATGGGATATCATTTGAAGCTGTGCAGACCACCTCGTCCAGATTTCCAGGCTGCCTGTTGTTCCAGAGCTAACCAAACAGATGCTCCATCAAATCTCTTTATACTTGGCTGAGCAACTTGACGCGCACATGGCCACCGCAGCACGCGCACGCCTTTTATAAAAGCTGTCAATTAGGCTGAGCGTGTGACCAGCGCGCCTGTTAAGAATCCAAGCCAAAGGCCTTTTTTAATTACTCACAAGTGTCTTAAATTGGTCGACCATACTTAATTATGCTACTGACTCAACGTTTCACCTTTAGCTCCGAGGTCTCGGGGAGCTGGGCTAATTGTAGGGACACCTTTGAAAGGTCGCCAGGGAGCACACACACTCACAACCTCTAACACACTTATGGATAGTTCGGAGTTGGAAGAAGAGTCACTCAGCCTTCAGGAGGAAATGCAGGAGACTGATACTACTGTCGTGGTTCACTGTTCCTGGTTGGAACGGACCAGAACACCTCACAGAGGAGGCATCCAGGGCACAATGTTGTCTTGTGAAATATCTCTGTCTGTCTCTTTCTGATGACATTTTTTTCTCTTTTGTGTGATGAAGATATTAAGATATCTGTCATTCAATGTTTCACCAGCATCAGAACAAGACTCAAGTCATGTTTATCAAATTTACTGAAGAAAAAAAAAACAACTGATGAGAAAAATTTGAAAAAGTGTTTTATTTTTGGGGGGAAGACTGTTGTTTTGCATTGTCTGCATTCTAAAAAAAATACAACTCTAGCAATATAAGCGGAAAAAAAAACTTGGGCGCTCACAGCCCAAATATTATTAAAAGTCACTGCCTTAAAAGGCCAAACTATTGTTATCGACAACAAAAACAATAAGTTGGTCGATGTGTTTTTCTCTGCTTGGTCACCCGAACAGGAAGCAGAAATAGAGTATGTTTCCCAAACAGGAAGTAGTGCAGATGGATCTGTGTTGCTATGGATCACTGTTGCTAAGCTTGGTCGCCATCAGCTACTCACATTTATTAAAAATAAATGCTGACGTAAAACTTTAAGAGCAAGTGTCATTTCATAGAGAAACAAGTCCTTGAGCAAAATGGCATCACAACCCAAGCACATTTAGCAAGGCATGGCCACCAGTTATAATAAGACACTGGGCTTCTTTACACTCAAGATGAGAATATGTTGATTCACCCCGAGATTCATTTGCATTTCAGAGAGGAAATAGAAGGTTTTGCTGCGATGTCTAATCCACAACAGTTAGTATAGCAACGTGAGTGTGCGTGTTGCTGAGCATGTGTGTTAGACAGGAGACCTTTTTAACATCAGCGCTCTCTTGCTAACTGCATCCATGACACAGTCCATCTTCAGCACATCTGTCTTTACTCACTCCGTTGCACTGACATCATCCATACACAGACCCAATCTCCCTGTTAGACACTTCTGGAGCATGCAGATGGAAGTGTGGTGGAGGGAGTGTGCGGTAGGGGGGGAGAGGGGCCTAAATAAATCAAATCAACAACAGGCATCTGTTCGTAACCGCTGACAGTAATCCAGGAGGCAGGAGCACTGAAGGTCGATGTGAAAAAGGAAACTCTGTCTTTGTATTGCTGTTTGGTTTCCTCAATTCTAGTTGTATAAAAGTCTGCCCAAGCACCTCGCATGTGGTGCAGGTGGTGCAGGAAATGAGACGCACGGTTATCAGCATTAGGTGGCTTCCTCAAGCATCTTCCAGGTCACCTCATGTTTCTGTAGTTCATCTTCCCAAATGTTCTCTCTACATGGCCAAAGTATCCTTCACTTCGCCTCTGAACTGTCATGTTGCGCTGACTCCCTGCTTTGCTCCTCCCAAAATAAAGCCTTGAATCTGCAAGTCTGTCTCCTTTCCATCCCCATCACCGTTAGCATAGCATCTTTATGACCGCTCTTTAATCACTCCCCCACATGGCTGTTTTTCTACAGCCACTTTCAGACACTTCTGTGCACTTCTTGCACTCCAGGCGACTTCCGACAGTCCTGAAGTATTTAAGATTTGGAGTCTTTGGAGAGATAAAGCCTCTCTGACTGAGGAAGAATATTGAATATGGCAAGAAGGCGCTATCCTTCTTTAATGCCGTGATTTCAAAGTATACAGAATTCAGTTTTTATGTAGCTTAACGCTAACATGAAAGGGAATTCCCTATCACATGCTAAAGAAGTTAGCTGCAACGAATGGAAAGAGTTCAAGTGTAGAAAAATTTGAATTCCTTTCTTTTTTGTTGTTGTTAGGAAAGCGTAGCGTGATGAATCTGTACTATGTGAAGACAAGATGGCAGTCCTTTAGTCGTACTGTTGCTCCAAGAATTTGTCCTGAACTTTGTTTATTTGCAGCGCCTTTTATCAAGAATTAAATGTTTAGATTGCTTGACAGTGTTGAAGAAATAATGCCAGACACGTTGCTACTATTTAGTGGGTTTAATGGGTAGATGAGGTATCATGAAACAGTATTGTGTTGATGAAACAGTGTCCTACGGTTCAGAGGGCAAGTACAAAACTTTTACAGTGGACAGTGCCATCTGGTGGTCTCTCAAAACCAGGACACAGTGTCATGAAACTTCATCAGTGTCCTCATTTTCAGAGCCCTCTAGATGGCACTCTCAGCTCTAAAGTTATTTAAATTTGAGAAACATTCTGTGAAACATAATTTTTGAACCGAGAGTGCCATCTATTGCGCACAGAAAATGACAAAACCGTTTCATGAAGCCTCATCAGCCCATCATTACTATTTAAAAATTCCATTCGATATTTTGCAGCAGCCTGAAATATGTTGACTTTTTTACAAGGTTGGTCTCTGAGAAGCCAAATATTCACTCATAAAATATGGGTGTTCAGGAAGTTAGCTTCATAAAAAAGGAAACCATAGCACTCATTGTAGAGTCATAAAGCCAAAAAACAAAAAACTTTTGAACTGATATTATTACATTTGAGGCAAAGTTTGGTTCTTTGCTAGCAGCGATTGTTTTTCCTATAAGTATCTCAAATTTGAAAATTATCTCCTTGGACAGGAAAACATTAAGTGTGATTTGATAATGAAATCAACCTTCTTTTCCTCTGTCAGTTAATGAGATCTGCCCCTCTTGGATAGCAATTAAACAATAGACCCCGTGTTCCTGTGGTCCCCGTCCAAATTCACACTCTCCTCCTTTATCAACACACAAAGTACCAATTAGTTTCTGTCCTTTCAATGCATGCAAATTAAAGTTGCTGCAAATTAACTTTTCAGCTTATCCTGAGCTCTGGAGTGTGGAGGCGCCGAGCTGTGTCTTTTATTTAGCAATTATTTTGTTCAGATGCACATCTAATGGAGGTGACAGTGATGCAGTTGTTTATCGCAGAGACATCGGAAGGGAACGAGAAAATAGATTTGTTCTGTTGTAACACTTGTAAATCTTGTGGAAATGGATTCAGATGATCACATAATGGCTCCAAAAAGTAATATGAAAAGCAATGTATAAGAAAAGATAACATTTACATACAATGCTGGTTAAAAAATGTTCCGGAAGTAAGTTTCACAGCTAACTAAAAAAGATATGACAATGCTCGCAAAAGGAGAAAATGCAAGAAACAATAATCTTAACAAAGAAATAGATTCTTAAAATGTCATCATATTTATGTTAAGATGCGGATTTGAAAGAAAAAAAAATGTCCCAAATTTTCAAAAAAAAAAAAAAAAAAAAAAAGGGTGGAAATATTCACTTCCACTTGGACGTCTTCCGATTTTATGTATTCTCACATTTATTCCCACATGATGGCACTCTGAGTCTCACATTCCATACAGGTGTAAAGCTGTAATGAAAATAAAAATTTAAATATAGGCAATATAGCCAAGGCTACTGCACAATGTAAATTCATTCATGAGTTTAAATAAACAAATAAATAATAAAATTAAAAAGATATGCAAATATAAATAAACATTTTTTTTGGTTACGTGTGACGAAAAATGTCCAAAAATAAAATAAAATAAAATGTAACACGAAAGACAAACAGCATTTCCAGTTCAATACAGAATGAGTGAAAATATTTCTTGTATTACATTTGAAAACCGCATTTTACCCATCATGTTTCTCTCTATTTTGAGATCATAAGGCTGAGTTTAGTTGCCGTGTTTACCACTCTCCGGGCTCCAAATCATCTAACTTTCCAAGTAACTTGCTCTCAATGATATAGCCCCCTCTAGTGTGTAAAGAAACAATCACTGAGGAGGTTAAATGCAATACGTATTCAACTGGTTGATTTAGTGTGGGAGCGTTGAAGTAAGCGGGTGGCCAGGGATTTGATCGGCTCCAGCGGAAGTGCAGAGACAGACTGAGCCTCGCGCGCGTCTGGACAAAACCTCCTCTTTCCAGCTCCATTGCCGTCAGTCCGTCCGTCACCCTGCAGCCTCCGCACGGTTCACTCAGCAGTAAGTGACATGGGATCCAGCACAGCCTCCCAAACACGGACGGACTGGAACCACCAGGGGTCACTGTGAAACAACCCAGCCATTAGTGAATTAACGGGGGAGTTTTTTCTCCAGCTGTAGCTGTTTGTTGCTCTGTTACTGAAAATTTAATTCAGAACAAACAAGAGTGTTTGCGCCCCCTTCTCCCCTCCCCTCCCCGGCTGTTCCTCTAGTTTGCCCTTGTACCACTTTTGACTCATTTTCCCGTCTTTCTGTTCCACACCGAGCGACGCTTGTGTTGTCTGGAATATGCTAATCTGCCATGCACTGGCAACTCCCTGGGTGAAGATCACTTATTAAAAGCATAGTTGGGAGGGTTTATGCAAATGAAGTCAAATCAAAGCAAGTTCTCCCTTGGTTTGTTACCCCCCTGCATACACTGTGATTTTAGAGCTTCATTTTATTCCAGCAGTCCAACCCTCTTTCCGCCCTCGTGAAGGGAGGTGGTAGCATGGCAACCCTTGTGACTGCAAGGTGGGACGCCTTGTGTTCTGGACTGGCTCGCTCCTCTCTGTGTGGTGTTTGTGTGTTCTGCCTCGGCTGGCGTGGCACTCTGGTTTCCTCCCACAGTCCATAAACAAGTGAATTAGTGACAGTGTGTTCACAAGTATTTGTTTGTCGTGACGTGGCCTGCGAAATACTGGTGACCTGTCCAGAGTGTCCCTCATCTGTCACCCAAGAAGCCGGGAAAACCTTGTGACCACATTCATACTGTATAAGCAGCTCAAAAATGCATGGATTTATTTGTTGAAAATGAACTTCATGAAATGAATAAATGTGAAATATAATTATTGCTTTGTATCGACATTGAATTTTTTCATGTTTCATTGATCATCAGCATCGAGCTGTCGAGTTTCCATCGAGTTTGTTTCTGAAAAATGGATAGCATCTAATGTACTTTATGGGCACTTATACCAAAGGTTAGTCAAAATCAAACCTGACTAATACCCTGCGTGACTGAGATGACTGTATTATAGGACAAAAACATGACTTAAAAATTCAATATCTTTTTTAGCATTTGAAATACCATGGATTGCAATGTGCTCAAACAGACAACAGGGGGCCACTTCTTGAGTGGTGGTAAATATTGCAAGGTATGAGTTATGCTGTTGTTTTTAGGAGTTGTGCGAATTTTTGGATGCCGTTCCACTTTGACATGAAGTGGTTACTGGTTCCCAAATCTCAGGGCTATGTTGTGGTCACATGATCACCTGTTTATTCTTGGACCAAAGTGTTAGTGACCTTGAGGATCCTTTAGGCGCTATCATGAAATAGGACTGAAATGGAGAGTCAGTTTGTGTTACACAGTTTTGAGAGCATGGTGGTATTCAAATATACATCTGAAATGGCCACGTTCATGGTGAATCTCAACTTTCACTCCTGGACTTCTGTTATTATATGTTTTTCAGCTATTTGGTGAGAGATTTTAGTTTGTCTTGGTTTGAAAAATTTATTTTGGGTTTTCTAAGGAAATAAACAATGATGGACATTAAATAATAAAGGAAAGACATTGTTGGTGAAACAGCTTGTTCTAACAAGTTTATTTTTACAACATGTACGTCCATCATCATCATAGCCGTCTCAGTTTCTTCTCCTCACAAGCAACCCTAAGTCTTGGGGGCGCGGCTACACCGGAGAATCTGCTCTGCGTTAAGGTGGCCCCGGCGCGGATGTGCAGGGGACTACCGTCATGACACTTATGTGTCTGCAAAGCTCCGGTTCTCCTCTTTCAGATGGTGCATGAATTATATACATTCAATGAACCTTCAAGGAGTTTCAGTCATCAAAAATGTGCATGCTAAATCACATCAGCAGCACAGGATTGTTGAGAATGGATGGAGGAATAACAGTTCAGGGGACCAAATAATCGACTGGCGGAGCCACTTACTGAGGACTGAGGGTGGAGTGTTATAGCCACAGGTCTCACAATCGAAGTCAGGAGGCTTTCTAGGTAATTACATGTGGCCTGGAAACGTTAGAAATGGTTGTGTTGTTCTTGAAATTGCTGCTTGAAAATATCGGCTTCCTCCCCGTCCAGACCGCATTTGGAAAGTCTCACCAACCCCATCCATCCATTGTCGTTCGCTTATCCATTTCACCAGCTCCGACTGGGGGATCCCGAGATGCTCCCAGGCCAACGTAGAGATATAATCTCTCCACCTGGTCCTGGGGCGACCCCTCGGTCTCCTCCCAGCTGGACGTGTCTGGAACACCTCCAAAGGGAGGCGTCCAGAGGGCATCCTGATGAGATGCCCGAACCACCTCAGCTGACTCCTCTCAATGTGGAGAAGCAGCGGCTCTACTCCGAGCCTCTCCCAAGTGACAGAACTTCTCACCCTATCTCTAAGGGAGACATCTGCCACCGTTCGGAGAAAACCCATTTCAGCCGCTTGTATCCGGGATCTTGCTCTCTCGGTCAAAGCTCATGACCGTAGGTGAGGGTCGGGACGAAGATTGATCGGTATATAGAGAGCTTTGCCTTCTGGCTCAGCTCTCTCTTATGGACAACAGTACGGCAAAGGGATTGCAATACCGCCCCTGCTGCCCCAATACGCTGACCAATCTCCAAATCCCTAATCCCCTCACATGAGAACAACACCCCGAGATACTTAAACTTCCCCACTTGAGGCAAGATCTCAGTCCCTACCTGGAGAGAGCAATCCATCGGTTTCCGAGGTGCTGATCCTCATCCCAGCCGCTTCACACTCAGACGCAAACCGATCCAGCGTGAGCTGTAGGTCACGCGATGATGAAGCCATCAGAACCAAATCATCTGCAAAAAGTAGAGATTGGATCATAAGGCCACCAAACCGCAAACCCTCCTCACCAGAGCTGCGCCTCGAAATCCATGTAGACCAAGAACAGGATTGGGGACAAAGCACCACCCTGACGAAGACCAACCCTCACTGGGAATACATCGGACTTGCATCCAAGTATACGAAAATATAGTCTCACCAACTCCCTGCTTCCAAATAAGTATAGATAATGAATGTCAGCAAGTTTTCATACTATGTACACAAAGATGTTTGAGTAATAGCTGCTAATGAATACTACAGTTTGTCAGCTAAAAAACAAGAAAAGTTGTCCAAGAATGAAACTATTTCATGCTTCATCTTATTACATTGTTATTACGTTGTTTCTCACTGACTGCTCCAAAAATGTGAGGCCAGCAACTATGCGCTTTAGAGCCACCATGTTGACAGATTGACACCAGCGGTTCCGACGACAACTCTCCGCCTCTCTCTGGCTGCTGCTGCTGCTGTGCAGAACCAGTTGATTATCTTTGAGTGCAGTTTCATATTTTGATTTCGATGACTCCTCAACATATTAATAGTGCACTTATACCTAGCTCTCAGAGCCAGAAGAGTTGATGAGACTGAAGAAAAAGAGTTTTAATGGCGGTTTTAAATTGGGTCTGTATGGTGGCACCGGTGGCACCTCGAGCACTGACTTTCTGTCTCGTGTGTTTATGTTTATTTATCTTGGCTGGGTGCTGTAATTTCTTTCTGCGAGGATGACAGCTTGCTTGTCTGCTGAAAGGAGAAGATTCATTTCCCGTTGAGTGGATTGACAGATTTGTTAGAAGGAAAAGATGGATAATATCCGCTCTGGCCAAAGGCTGCCATGAAGTAGTCTGACACCGACACTGATTAAGCCTCTTGAGATCTGAAAGGATTGTGGGTCTTAGTTGAGAGAGTAAAAAGAGTAACATGAAAAAAAAAAGAACAGAGTGATGTGATGCAGCCCGGAGAACAAAAGTGCAAATTGGACGGGATGAGATGCAAGTGTCCTGTGGGTGTACTGGCTTCTTAAGAAGCACGTTGTGCAGGTCGGACCCGCAATCAGTCGTGCTTCCTTAAATCCCCACCATTAGGTGTCGGAGGGGATGGATAAACAGATCTGAGATCAACATGTGGGGAAACAACGTGGAGGATAATGTTCGACATTGTTTGTGGGCGGTTTTAAATGGAGCTTCTCCGTCTTAATTTTGCAAAGACTCACAGTGCAGAACCCGAGGAGCTCATTATGCAACATCCCAGCGCATACATGCGCCGCATCACGGTTAAAGTTACAATAATTGGAAGATGCAGCGCAGAAGCAGAAACAATGATAAACAACCTATACGTTTTAGATCTGACAGATATATGAAGTGGTGTGATCTGTCGTTTAATAAATATAATGCAAATCTATTAACCTTAAAAATGCTATTTGTTTACCTCATTGTCTGATAAATAGCGACTTTAATCCTTTTTAAAAGCGGCTTGAGCCTCCGTTTCAACCTTATATATAAGGGGGACATTAACAATGAAGAAAATCCCCTTTATAGGTGTGTGTGTGCGCGTGTGTGTGTATACATACATACATACATATATATATATATATATATATATATATATATATATATATATATATATATATATATATATATAGATATAGATATAGATATATAGATATATAGATATAGATATAGATATATATATATAGATAGATAGATAGATAGATATATACATATATAGATAGAAAGAGAAATGATATATGGAAAATAAAATAAAGAAATGAAGAAAAAATAAATCAAATTCTGTGATTTCTCGCAAATACTAAACTAAAATCACAGTTAAAAATACTAAACTCACTAAATAATAACGTAATAATAACAAAATAAGAACTAAAAGAGGCTTTTGCGTCACTATTAATATCACAACGTACAGTATATATTTATATATTTTTTTTAATTGCCATTTTATTAGAAATCCATCTGTATCAAAAAAATGCGTGAAAAACATACCTCTACATCAGTTACATTAACTGGGAGGATATAGATCTTCAAAATAAATTATATGAGGAAATATCACATTTGAAGTCGCATTTTTGTGACAAGAACCATCTAGAAATAGTCGTCATCATAATCATAGTAATAATAATAATCTGCTCAGAGTTTTAAAATGAGATTCACAGGGCCATATTTTACCGGGCAGACAGTCCTGGAAAATGTTGAAATGCAGGCACAGCTTTATGAGAATCCAGAATCTCTGCCACCATTTGATGAAGAGAAGCGATTACTCGGCTTCAAGTCTGGCGGACTGAACTCCTTCATTACCAAAAAAACTTGCAGAAAGTGTCACCTACTTGTACAGCACATTCCCTGAGAAAAGAGATGGGACAACTGAGAAAAAAAGAAAGACTCCTATTGGGGCCTAAACACCAAGTATCACATACAAAAAGTCAATAAAAATATCTGAGCCAACAAATGAATACAGTTGTATTTCATTTCAATTTAAATAAAAAAAGTTGTTCACCAACAAACACAAAACAGAACCGCAGAAACATTCAACTCATTCAACACTTAAATATTTAAAACACATTTTTTTTCAGGATCATATCCCTGAGCTCTTTAGTGAATAAATCACTCCAAAATCTCATGAAATGTTTGGCATAATTGATCTTAGCATCAAAATACAGTGATCATGTATGCATTTCCAATCTACTGATGTACTTCATGAGTGATATTAGGGTTCTAAATGTGACAATGATTCTAACGTATATTGTAGAAGGATGTACTGTAAGTAGAAGTAGAAGCAGTTAATCAGAAATAATCGTTTTAATTTTATTTAATATTATTTAATTTAATTGAACGGTTTGCTCTCCAGACAACAGGGAACCTTTGTCAGTGCAGGAGTTCCTGGTCCACTGATCACACTGATACTCAAGACACGTGGCAGCGAGGATGATAACAACAACAACAAACATGGAGGAATCCCTGAACAAAAGCAAACAAAAGCATCTGTTTGCTTTTGTTCAGGGATGTTTTTCACTACACAATGGCCAGGGTTTCCACTACTCTGAATGGACTTGAAATTCTTATAAAATTGAAGTTCTTATACAAATGTTTTCAAGACATGAAAAGAGCTTAAGTTTACATAAGGTGATATAAAAACTTGAATATGTCTCATGTATAGATCATGAGAGTAATGTGTCTTTCGAATTCTGAAAATAATTATCCATGAGAAGATAAGTGGATATTTACTCACCAGCTAAAAGAAGATGAGCTACAGTGCTACAGTAACCAGTAAAACATTATGGTAGCATGAATAAAAAAACAACAGAAGAAAGCCACGCATGATAAAAGATGTGAATTTATACCTGCGGCTGAGATTAGTGGCTGATTTTAATTGGCCACCCTGACTCGCATTGCGATTTATTTAATTCAATTGCAATGACTGCAACTCCTCACATCACCCCTGCCCCGCGCACGACCCGCTGCCATGCTAGCTCAGAAGCGCAGGTGAACTCTATGTGTTCCATATTTATATTTGGAGGGCAAATTAAATAAAGAGGTCAAAGTTGGAGTCATCCTTAAGTCAGATGTGCAGCCTCTGAAGCCTTGTGTTGCTTACTAAATATCAGCGGGAGTTCAGCAACTGTAGCAGCTGGCATTTTCCCGTTGTTATCTAATAATGGGTGGAAACAGGTCTGCAGAAGGAACTGTGTTATCTAACTCGGCCTTTAAGCCACGAGACTTAGAGAAACCTGAACAAGCATGGGGAGAAAAGTGGATAAAAACAGTCAACCAGTTAGAAAATCAGTTTCTAAGAGTGTGTTTTCCATATTCATCACCGAATGACTAATTCTCTGATCGAAAAAAAAAAATGTTTCCAAGATTAAGTGGCTATATTTTCATTCCAAATCTCACCTGGTGATCTTCTAGCAGCAGCAACATCGGTAATCACTCAAGTGTTCGCTCGGACCAACTGCCATATTGATTAAATGTTTGCTGCGACGGAAACTCAGCCAGGCTTTACAAATGACTTCGCCTCAGAGAGAAAAGACTTCATCTAGGAAGCGTTTCGCAGTCTTGCCGCTGTTGTCACAGACGTTAATGAAGACGACTCCTCTCGCTTAAAATGAAAATCTGCTTCGATGTACTTGTGTTTTTTAGCAGTTCTGAGTTGTGTCTGTTAGCCTTTGGAGCTGCATTCGGAGGGAATCGGCCTCCGGATTTTAATCCAGATCGGCTGTTATAAGACGTGCCTGTTGTCGGTATGCATCTCTACTGCTGCCCTTTGCTGTCGCATCTGTTGATCACTCACATGGTACAAATTTCTAGACTCATCAATTGAAGGAGGAAGAGTTTGGTGACAAAAGGTTCTTCTTAGCCCAAAGACAGTGTATGAGGATAATGGCTACCAGTGGAATCAGTTTTCTCAACAGGGTGACCAGGCGCTCCCTTAAGGATGTGAGTAAAACTGATACTGCTCCCAATGAGGGCCAGTAGAAGTAGACCCTGGTCAGGGCGTGTCCAACTGAGGGGTGGCCTGGGCGGAGCCAAGACATGCTGGAGTGCTTGCATCTTCAGGCTAGCCAGGAATAACATTCATCTTTGAGGGATGTGCAAGTTCCTCGGCCTCCTGAGACCTTGTGTTGTTCTGTCCTGTTCAGCACCATAATACATCTTCTTCAACTGTGACCTATTTAGGGACTGTACCTGCAACATTTTGTGGCGATGTAAAAACACAACACACTTTTTAGTGAATACTAGATGGCAGGAATGTCAGCAAAAGAGTGACTCAGCAGCCACCAAAATGTAAAACATACTTTACCATCCAATATTAGAAAACAAGAATTCTGTTTGTCTGTCAGGAAGTAGTAGAAAGTTAAGTTTCAAAAGGCATCGAAATATAACACGGACAGAAATAGACCCCAGACAAAGCTCAGGTCACAGCAGGCTTCGGCAACTGACTCATTTTGGTTAACTAAAGGGAGTTGACTCTAAAAAAAATGTAATCATCACTCACAAGTGGTTGTGTTGTTAAATTTGTCATGATCTGCTTTTATTTTGTCGGTACTTTTCCTGTTTTCTCTCCACCATGTCCATCTGAGCTTGATCCCTTCAAAACATGGAACTAACAAAGGCAAGGCCAATATCGCTACATTTCTTGAACCGTCTTTGAAGAAAAAAAGATGTTTCTGCCAGCTCAGAGTCAGTTACCCTTCAATCTAATGTGGAGAAAATACATTTTTTAAATGGATTCAAACATTATAATTATACATAAAAATGCCTCACATTAATATATATATATATATATATATATATATATATATATATATATATATATATATATATATATATATATATATATATATATATATATATATATATATATATATATATATATATATAGACTTTAGCTTTGGTATTGAGGGCAACCCTAAGAAGAGAATGCGCACCCTCACCTTTTCATTTCCTGTTTGTGTCGCATGCATGTTTAAATGCAATTCATTCAGGCCGTCACATGTTTCAGTGTCTTTCTGGGTCACTTCAGATTCAGACGGTGAGGGACCCACTCGCTCACATTTGCTCGACATTTAGCTCAACTGTAAACCTCATCAGCAGAGAAATAGAAACGGTTAGATTTCCTAATCCAAGGGAATCCGAGGAAGCGAGAGAGCGACTCCTGATGACAGCGAGACGTTCAGCGGCATCTTCCCGCTGGCTCAACCAATAGGGACGGAAGGTTCCCTCATGTGGAGAAAAGAACCGTTTTCCAGTCGCAAAGTCTAATTACAATGTTAATCGATTAGAGGATGAGAATGAAGAGTTTTCGCGTCTCAGAAAGAAAATGAAATCATTCCAGCTGATTTGCATATTCACTCCCAAGTTCGCCTGTTCCAATACAAAAGCTTTATCGTTCAAGTATAGAATATCGATTGTTGGCTGGACTCCTGTTGGTATAGCTCCCCAGCACGAGCCCCACATTAACGGTGAACGCAGTTCAATAATGTCTCAGCCTGGATGAAAGCAGCGCCCCATAAAAACCATCAGAGGGCAATCGATGCGCTCTCATCCCCAGGACGGAAATTGCACTCATATGGCTCAGACTCCATGAAGGTCCCCGTCCAACGCTAAATCATTAACATCAAGCTTGCGGGAAAGAAATCAAAATGTCAGCCTGCTCTGCAATCTCTGGGCAGATGAGCATGTTATTGCCTTCATGTCTTCCACCATTTCATTTTCTTCAACTCTAATCCAGACGACTGTAGGTGTCTGCTGCCAGAGTAATTAGTGAGGCCAGTCATTACAGTTTAGAGAACTTAAAAACCTTATTGAGCAAGATGTCAATTATTTCGGATAGGCCTCATTACCTCTGCGTTTGTAGCCCAGAGGTGCACAGAGGTGTTCTGCACTTCCAAAATGAAAGAAAGCACTTTCAGAACTCCGCCTGGCGAGACAGATGTAGCGCGGGGCTGCACTTAACAATGCTCTCATTTCAGTTGTTGATCGGTTATTACCAAACTTTCTTTTTCAGAGGGGGGCAGACATGAGGTGAGAACTCATGTGGGCCAAACATTCTGGCTGGTAGTCTTTAAAATGTGTGAATTTCACATGGAAATCAGACGCTGAGTTCATGGTTGAACCCAGGTGTAAACACAAGAACTTGGTGAGGGTGGTTCTGAGGTGCTGACAGGATGGAGAGGCTAGTGTTGTAGTCAAGACCTTGTTCAGACCACAGCCAACCCATCCTCACGCCCATGGTCTAATATACTGGACGTTGGAAAAGTGGACTTTTGCCTCCTATACTGACGACAAAGGCAGCCTTCAGCGTCGCATGTTGACGCATTAGGGTTTCAATTGAAGAATATGTTCTGCCTTTCATGGCAACGTGACACGTGAAAAAAGAAGTAAGCCATGAGATGGCTCTCCATTCATTCTATGTGTGACAACGTGTCAATCGCTATTTGAAGCCTGTCAAACAATGGTGTGTTTTAGCCGCAGAGACTTTACTGGTACCATCTACCACGTAGTATAGGAGACAAACTTCAATTTTCCCTACGTCAACAACGGAAATGAGGATGCCACAGCACACAGAGGCCAAAACCAAACTGAAAACAGAACGACTAGTTTGTAGTGATGGCTAAATGAGGCATCATAAAGCATTTCGACACAATGACACAGTGTGTTGATACTGTGTCTCTGAATACTGACACCTGCTAGTCATTAAAAATCCCTGCAGGCAATCTACTTGACAGACTGAATTGACACTGACTTGTTGATGTAGTGTATGCAACAATATCAATTAAGCCTCTGCATTCATATTGTATCATTCCATATCTTTAAATAATGTGAACCTGTATCATAATGTCGAAATCTAAGTGAAAACCATGTGAATGAGGACCCTTGTGGACTTTTTGTTTTTACTAATTTTTATAAAAAAAAAAAAAAAAAAGCTTTTCTAATATTTTTAACATTTCTAAATGTTTGTTACAAAAAAAAAAATGTGGATAGCGAACTAAGACTAATCTTGAAATTCATCCGAATCCGAATTAGACCGGAACAAGACAAGTCAAAAAATTTGAGACAAACTGGTTATGATTTAAATAAATACATTATTCTCCGATAGGAGATCAAAATGATCTCACATGACAGACTACTTGTGTTTCCCTTGGAGCTGCTTCATAATCCATAAAGAAATTGTCAAGGAACCGTGAGATTAGATTGTTTCGGCACTTGCATCCTGTTGATAGATGCGCTGCCTTATCGGCACAGTTTGACGCGTTTTTGCCGAGTTCACACAGTTCATTCACTGGTAACATGATTGTCTTAGTGCGGTACACACACAGCGCGGGGATCGTTATGCGCCGGCACATCGGTGTTGCAGGACCCATCATGAGCAAAAAGTCCACTTTCCCAACATCAACATATTAAGCAAAGGAGTGAGGATGATCAGCCAGAGGCCAAGACCAAACCGAATCCAGAGCTAACTACTAGTTTGTTCCAATATCATTTCAGTTCTTAATTTATTTTGAATAAATGCTGAGTGTTGCTGAATAAATGTGTTGTCTACATGACAAATAGACATATTCAGTATTCAGTTTGGGCTCCGTATTGGTCTTGGTCTCTGGATGCTCTGTTCTTGACCACAACACCAAGAGAGGCTGAAGGTGACAAATGGAAAGGTACCTGAGCCTTCAGACAACCTGAAGGTAGTTTGTTGGTCCAGCAATGAGCGGTAGTCAGAACAGGTATCGGTATTATGATGCGTGTCATACGTTTGAATTCCTATGCATTCTTGCTTCCAGGTTGAGAAAATAAACATCTGGTCGAAATACAAAACTTACGTTTTTGACCGACACAGAACTGGTGTGTAGATGACCAACTCAGTCAGGAACTGGGCAGGGATAAAAACGCATCAACATTGTTTCCTTGTGCTAGAAAATACGAGCAATTCAGAGGAGCATGTGTTTTTCAAAATGGCATCTATGTCCCTGTTAGACCCACAATAAAAACTGAAGGTTTTGCACTTTCGCATGCGCATTTCAGAGGCCACCCCCCTTTACAGACTGAGAAGCAAGCAATCATTTGGATTTGGTTTGGACTGTGTTTCTAGAGTACTGTATGTTACACTGGTGAAAAAAAGTTATATTCTTGTGTTTATTTAATTGGTTGCAATAAGGGTGTGAATGGGATTTTTAGCAATATATTAAAAATGCTTCAGGAAATGTTTAGAAAACACAAAATAAATGCTTCGAATTTGTCATCCACATACATGGTCCCTGCCCTTCCTTAAATGTAGTCAGGCATAAAGCTATGTTTTGTTGCAATTATCAGCAAAAAATGAGATTGTTAACAGTCAGAAAAGACACAAATGAATCATGTTTGAAAATGCAAGGGTGTTGATTGGTTGGTGCCAGCACAAAAATTCTATCAGCTGCATTCTGTATTGCTGAATCTCCACTACCCAATTCATACATTCATATATATTCACCACATTTGGTTAATGGCATCGTTTTGAATGGGAAACTTCCCGGTTGAATTTCATTTAGATGTGACTTTCAGAAGAAATCCACTCTTCTTGTGTCGGTTTTGAGGCCTCGCTGTAATTACTTGCTTTGACTCAAGGGTATTCAGGAGACTCGCTTTCTCTCCCTCAACCTAATTATAACAATTCCTTATATTATAAATGGTTTACCAGCATTGAAGCAGTTATTCTGGGGAAAATGCTAATGACTTAGTGCGTTAAAGCTCTCAATGGAAATCGGCATTTTATATGAGAGGGCAACTTGTTGTGCTTGTGCTGGATGCTCCAGTTTCCTCCTCCTGGCTTAAAATATATATGGAGTTATTGGGAACACCAAAATCTGTCATGTATGTTAATAGCAAAAAGGAAGGATTGTCGTCAGTCCAAGCGAGCAGTGCAGCATTTGGTTTACTGCCATGTTTTTGTCTTTAATACTATTGGTAATTATGTGTAGTGGTGTTACGATAGCCTCGCGTATATGCCGAGGCTACTTCTGACCCACTTGGACACACATCAAAATACATTGGTTTCATCTGTTTATTATAAGTGTGTTTACCCTTCACGTAGCACAAATGGACTTAACACAATGGCATTTATCATCATCCCTGCTTCTGGCACGTGTGCATGTTCTCATTCCTGCTGCGGCGCCATATAGCCACAAAAGCAATTAACATCTTGGGGAAAAAAATACTGCTCACTGGCACATTGTGGCGATAAATTAAAACAACACCAGACGGTTGACATGTAATTGCCGTAATAACTCTCTAATGACTGTGAGTGTATTTAATGCCGTCATTGTTGTTGCTGTGATTGGCAGATGTGAACACCTTGTAAATTGGTTTCAAAATAAGACTCTTTTAAAGCACTGATAGAGTTTAGTTGTTACCGATGACGAACAGAATAGTTACTATGCATCAACTGTTTTTCACCTGACAGTAGGAAAGTGCGATAACATGCACCACCTTCTCTCTCCCATGGCGTATGTCGACACTGGGAAAGTGGCATTTTACACTATAAGCAAGACGGCGCTCCTTTCACTATGCCATAATGGTGTCACTTAGTATATGTTCCGCAAACAACTGTGTCTCTCGGTCACGGCGACTTTGTCCGCACCATCAGCACAAGGGAGAGCCACATAAGGGGCTATATACACCAAGAGACACACATTTGTTACAATAGAATGTGATTCAAAGTCCGCTGATAGTGTTTTTTTTTTTAAACTAACATGATCCACTTTGTTTTTCAAACGATATCAGGCTCTGACGATCCACTCCAGAGGAGCTTCATGCCACTTGTGTGGAGTTCGTAGAAGCAGTGTGGTGAGCCTGGTGAGAACACACCCCCGTTTCTCTCAGAGGCTGCAAGCATGACTCGGTCAAGGAGGTCACTATTATCATTTTGTTGCAATCCCAGCAAATCTTTTCTCTAGCGACAAATCCCACGATACAGACTTCATAATGTGCAAGTGGATCATGAACATTACTTCACAGAGCGCCTTCCATAGGGTCAAAATGTCAATCAGCAAACCGCGGCACATCTTACTGTCGACGCATTCTCTACTGACTTAAATGATCATTTCATTCATCAGTTCTTTGTTGAATCAGACTAAAAACTCTTGAAATGTCCATCCTCCCTTTGTACCCTGCTATTTATGATCGACCACATAGATGTTTCCAGGACAGTCTTCACTTAATTTACCAAGACGTCCTTGTCTGTTGAGCATTTTGACTTTAAAGCATGCAGTTAAGCACTTAGTTCGATTCTTGGGCTTTTAAGAGGCGCGGTAACAAGAGTGCCATTGTCTGCATGTCTGTTTGAGATCAATGCAGGAAACAGGGTGAACTTGGACTAGCTAGTGGCTGATTCTGTCATCTAAAAAATGAACGCCAAGTTTCAAAGTTTACTTCTCCATTTAACCTCATTAAATAAGAGGTTAAAGAGTGACAAACAATGGTGAACAAGTCTAAATGACACAGTCAGGATCACTTTTTCAGAGGGAATTCCAGTTGTCTATAGATTGCCATAAAAAGGGTCATTAGAATTAGTCCCAGAATGCATTGCAAAATCCCCTCCGTGCAAACACACACATCAGCAATTGTTTTCTTTTGACGTTAATCAGGGTTGACATCTTCTTATTTCCAAAGCCGGAGTATTTTCCTCCTCCCTGAGATGAACTAAATGGAAATTCAGTTGAATCAGTTTCAACCTGCGACTCGGCTGCCCGGGTCAATAGGCCTCATGGACTCGGCCGCGAACACAGAAGAGGCAGCCGAGCCGATGGGAAAGGATCAAACAGCTTGATCTGTGAAAGACTTCGACTTCAGACACAAATTGACTGGAGCTGCAGGATGCCTCTCGAGCAGTCAGTTAACTTTCCCAGTCCATTTTACTGGCAGAGCCCTCGTTCTTTTGGATGAGATTCATTACATCCTGGCTATTTCTGTATCCTGCAAGCTGCGTCTGTTGCTAACATTCTGATAGCGCATGAGGCGGAAGGACCTTTTTGCCTCCAACACTTGCCCATGATGGGGATGGAAGCTGTTCCTTATTAGACAGCGCAGGAGAGGATTTCACTCTGGTTACACTCCTGATGACTGATTGAACAGCAGCAACACTATCTGTTACCAGGAGCCCTCCGTTGCCAGCAGCACTTCTTGTACCAGTGGATTATTTACTTCCACTCGGATGGCTCCCCTGCTTTACATACAGCTCGACTAACAATATGGAGTCAGCCTGAGAAAGTCCTCCCTTGTCCCTGCCACCATCCAAAGTCACTCATGCGCCGTCAAACATCAAATCTCATAACCAGGAAGGCTTTTTACAAGCTCTTGCCATGTGTAATGACTGGCAACGTAAAACAATCTTGTTTACATGTCTTGGCACTAAGTATGACATCGTCCATCACGTTCGCCTTTGTCTCCGGCCCACATTTGTACGAGGAAGTGATTTCAGTTTACATTCTTTCATTTTCCCCTTTTGTTCAGCGCAGACATCTGCCTTACAAATTCAATAGAATTATTTGGTTTGTCAGAATTTTCATGTATTGATGGTTTGGAGTGAAAAATAAGACCTTTACAACACAGGATACTGCGAAAAAGATTTTAAAATAATTGCTGTTTTCAACAAATAACACTGCAAGAATTGGCTAGAATGCAGACTTAATGGGGAAGATTTCGAAAAGTGTGATATTTCTCACTCATCAAATAGCGAACTTATTAGACCAAACTCACTGAATGAATGTTTGATTTCGTTCCCTAAATAAATAAGTTTACATGACTTCAGCTTTGATATTAAAAGAAATCTTATTCCTCTGTCGCCAAGCCACACAGTGACAAACAACTATTCACACACTCACTCACATTTAAAGACAATTTGGAGTGCAAGAAACCTTGGGATGTTTTTGGATTGTGGGAGGAAACTAGAGTGCCCGGTACAGACCCACTCAGAAAGAACGCAAATCTGCAACCTTCTATCTGTAAAATCCTTTAAACAGATGTCAGATATCTTGCCTCACATCATCATGAAGGGTCTTCCCCAGCGACCCTGCGAATCAATTTCAATTCAAATCATGAATTTCAATTATTGCTTGCTTTTAATCTGCCGGATCATTATTATTTACTTTCTTCACTTTTCTTCTCTAATGGATCTACCATTGATCTGCGGGCTGACACGATTGATTTTGCCTTTATCCTCGATCAGTGCGAGAAAAGCTCCATCTCAGTGTGAGCCGTTGGCAGTCAAGACGCCTCGCCGTCACGTCATGACTTGATTCAAGGATTGCTTCGCAAAATACAAAAGACATTTGCCCATTCATTGTTGCTGTTGATGCTTTCTGCAAATATGTGATGAATTTCTCCTGCTTATTTTGAAAAACCGTGAGCCGTGAAAAGGATTCAATAGAAGCTGTGCCGTAGTCACAGAATCAGGATGCATTGTGTATTTTGAGCGTGAGAATGTGAAATCCCGAAGGGCATCCTTTTCTGCTGATATATTTTGTTTCATTCAAACAGCATTCTTGATCTGGTTTTATTGCCCCTTCACAATGTATGACCTTAACCTGCCTTCCTCTGCCATCCCCTCTTGTCACGCCTATCCTCTCCTTCCATATCCATGAACCTTGCTGCTTGTCTTCCTCTTTTTATTTTTGGTACTTCCGTTTCTGGCATTCTTCATCCACCCATCATCATCTTCATGTCTCAAACCCGAAACTATCTGGCTTCTCCAACCCTTCTAAGTCCACTTCTTGTCTTTGAGACAAAGCTACTGTCTTTAAGCCACATGTTACAGGTTTCACTACAGTCACATAGTGCTTCCCTTTTCACTCTGGCTGCTATATCTGTCTTTATTTGAATCTTTTTTCAGAACAAAGCAGATAGATACTGGGAGAGGGGCGTGAACAGATAGACCCTGAGTGGCGTTCGAACACCAGACAGACAGTCACAGTGTTTTGCAAGCCTCTTCAGCCACATCAGCCACACTTTATTAAGATATTTCTGGATTGTCCACAATAGTACAAATGTTAAATTCCTCCTTTGTGAGGAAGTCCTTCACCAAGATGCCGCTCCGTTGGATATTATTTCTGTATCAGGTTCTTCCCTGTCTGAAATCTCAGTGAAGGAGAGGTTACCAGAGTGAGGTGTTTTTATTATGTCACAAAAAACAGACTGCCTCCAGCGCAGCTCAAGACCCGCCCACCTCCTTATCAGATGAAATCAGATGGCCTTTATTCATCCCACAGTGGGGAAATTCAACATCAACTCAGCCCGGACAGGACGGAGCACGTCAGCTCGTCAACTTTTTCAATTTTTTTTTTTTTTGGCTTCAAAACTAGACCCTTCGAAATGTCTCGGAAAATGACTCTACTGACAGAATAATTGATTCACTCAATAAAACAAGCAATAAAGACACGTTTTAGTTCCAATCGAACAGCTTAGTTTCACAGTAACGTTTAGAAATCTTTACTGCATAAATGTGAAAAAACAGCTTTATAAACACAAGCTTAGTCAGGCTTCTTTTCAGGAAAATACAGCAAAATGGTAACTAGCTTTGGAAAAACTAATCTTCTTTGTCCCAAGAAATATTCCAATAAATGGACGGATCTTTAAGATCCTCCATCCGTTCATCTCTTTACTCAGAACGACAGAGTGGTTGGCGAGGAATCCTCAGCCAGTGTACCCAAACTCATGACTCAGTCCACATTTATAAACATGAAGAAATACTCTGTTCAGGGGTAGAGAATAAAACAGGCGGAGGAGAGGTGAGCGTGAGGTCAACAAAAAAGAGGCTGACTTCTCAGAAATGATGCGACGGGGAAACAAAGATGAAGCATCACCAAGACTATTAGATGATCTGGCAGAGCGAAAGGGTAAATGCCGGCATTTTACTGCAAGGATAATGAGACGGGAACAAAATCAGAGGAGGGAAGATGTCCACAATGATGGAGGGTTGGATTCAATATGTTCCTGTGATTAACCCGCAATACATCAGTGACAGGTGGTTCAAAGTTAGTCGGGGAAAAAAATGAATATGTGATAAAATATGTAATAACAATGCAGGGAAAAATGTATCACTGAATGAAATGTACCTGCCTATTGCTAACCAGAGAGGTGAGGCGTAGAGACACAAAGAGATCATTACTGTGAGAGCTGCAAATGAGGCATGAGAATGTCTTTCATTAGTCCTGCAGCAAAATTAAATCTATACAAATACACAGTTAGGAATGAGTGTCCTGCACGGTTTTAATAAACACACAATGAATTTGAAAATGGTTGTCCTCACTTTCATTGGACCCATTACATCAACATGATGTGAAAATTGAAGAAATATAACTTACACTTTTTAAAGTTGCTGAACAATGCAGTCAATAGTACAGTGGCCCCTACTCTCCACCGCCTCTGTAAATAGTAGCATTTGTCCATTAAAATGATTATAAGTACACCTGCATAACATTGTATCATTGTTCATATTAAAGAAAAGAAAAAAGAAAATCAATCAACTTACAATAAAGGATAACTTTATTAACTATGTTTTGGTCTGAAACAGAAAAGAAAAGTTCATCAATTTGCCGAGAAATTACAAAAAAATCAGGTGTGAATGTGCAGTAAGGCAAAACTCTATGATCTGAGGTCACATGCACTGGCATCGCTCCACGCCCCCCCAGCTGAATAGAAGTGAAAGCATGAATGACCTTCACAAAAAAGCTGAGCTAGTGGTATAGGAATATTGTATCAACTAGGCCAAGACTTTGGACAGTGAAGGCTGGTGGGAGATTGAAATGATGGATGCAGATTCCCTTCATTCACAAGAGACTCGGGGTAGAACTGACACCATGAATGAATGAGTGAATGATAGTGGGGTTGTTGAAAGCGAGTCTAATTTTGAGTCATCGGAGCGTTCATATCATAGGACCAGGTTGGGCTCAGCTGCTTTCCATGGAAGTGGGAGGCAGACTGTATTAGTCAAATGAGCAACTCAATTATGAAATATGCATGCGGAGGCCAAGAGCATGAGCGTGATGAAAGTCTGTCATTGTCCTGTCGGCTGGTTTTAGCATTGTCACTTTAATTGGTGATTTTCAGCTCATTCTGCACCGAAAATACACCAACAGCGGGGAGGTTTCTAGGACATTTCAGAAAGAATGTTCCCTTCTAAGTTGGTCGCATACACAAGCGCACACACACACTCCTCCACACACACACACAGGGAAGTCATTGAAATGGAGTAGTCTGACTGAGCCTTGTGTGGGCTCCGTGACAGCGTTGATTAAACATTAAGGAAGAGCTATAATGCCATTTTACCATTGTGAGTTATCCAACCTCTTTGTACTATCATTTCATCTTTGCCCTTGAACTCAAACACATTGCCGAGTGACAGCATAGAAAGAATAATGACAATGAATTATGCATAAATGAGAACTTGAATTCATCTTGATCCAACTTTGGAAAGTTGGCGCATTTGAGGGCTTGTGAGTGTTATTTGTCACGCAGCTGACAGGGAACACTGCGGTGGGTATTTGTAAAGGCAGGCTGAGTGCTGTGCTAAACAAAAGCCGCGCAGTGGTTTTGACCCGGTTTCAGCCCACCTTCCCCTGCATGTTTGGAGGGCAATCATGAACACACAAAAGACAGAAATGACAGAATTGACCATGCCGTCTGGTTTTCTTCAGCTTTTGTAGAAACGAAGGGATAAACACTGGCATTACTTTCTCCGCATGACAGTTAAGGGTATTTCAGGACGGAATGACTCATCTGAACGTCAATGAATGGATGAACTGCTGTTTGAATTTGGAATTTCACCTTTAACTGACCAATCCAGTCAGTGGAGACAGAGTTTGGTCCAAACACAAAGTTAATCGGGAATGTTCTTGTAATGTTATTAACCTTTAAATAGAAAAGAATCACAATAGAATAAAATACACAATACAACTAGAATGGCGTCCTTGAATTATCTGCTAGTCATTGCTGTATAATAGTGTTGCCTTTTACAGTTTCTATCCTGTCTACCAAAAGCCTCCTGGACTGACCCGCCTGAGCGTCTCTGCTTTAGTGACTTAATACTGTAATGTCCGTGTTTTATATGTCTGTATTGTAATTGTCATGTCCGCGATCTTCCATGTGTTTATTTTTGTGATTCCCGGTTGTTCTTTTGTTTTCGTTTCCTGTTCTCTCTCCAGCTTTCACACAGCTGCCGTGCATTGATCATCAGACTTTGCACAGATGTCAACCCCTCGACACCAGCTTGTGTCGCCAGATGGTTTCTTCACGTTCCTAATGGTAAAGTCTCCCACGACTTCTCCCTCGCTAAGCTCCCTCAAATGTTCTAAATTCTGTTGCCGCTTGATTTGCCCCGCTTCAGACACGTGGCACGGTGCACCTGATACACTCACTTGACCACTTCCAGGGTTATACTAAATTCAATAATGAATGTCAGTAAAAACCTGGTTTTGTCAAAAGAAAGAAACAACACAAGACAATTATGTGGTGTCCTCAGTGCCAACAACATACTGAGGGACATATGAGTAAGGAGTCAGTAACACTAGCCCGACTAAACCTAGAGTCTGCAGTCCCTACTACACCACCGGACTTGGCTGAACTGACAACACCTCAGCACTACAGTACCGGTCAATGTCCTCAGATGCAGAGGTAATAATAATATAGCTGCAAAAAAAGGCAAGGAAAAAAAAATACCCATTAAATTCCAAAATTAAAAATGTCGTAGTAAGTAATAGCAAATAGTTGTGGTAGTCAAAGTATGGAACGGACAAAGGTTAGGACAGGAGTTCTCAAGACCGATTTTCATTTCAAGACCACTTGTCAGTCAACCTTGGCCTTGTGATCTATGGTGTTGGTCTGGGATCCGCTCTGTCTCTGGGACCGGGGCCAACATGGCAGTCTCAAAGCATCCAAAGTAACCAAGCACGCAGCTGCATCGCTTTGCATTATTGTTATCGGTGTGTTGACTGTGTGTCACTTGCTGTCACTGGTGAGGCAGGCAGCTACAGGCTTACACACTCACACTCACCCACAGACGCGCATGCACACACAGTCACAAACACATGGAAACAGAGATACACTCAGGTGTCCAGCAACACTGAGATCACACATACATGATAATGCATGCCTTACATCTGACAAGTCTGGATGCATCAGTGTTTCCATCTGGTCCTTGTTTGTGGCATTTGGGTCTGATGCTGTGGCTCACATGACAGAATGTAATGTACAGTTTAAATGTATTAGTATTTTAACTCCATTAGCATTTGTATACTGTTTAATATCTGATATGAATGGCGATTGACTGAATAAATAACAACTATAGCATCAAAAATCGTTGTGGTGTGATCTAAAGTTGTTCCTGTAGTTGAAATACTACCGTTTTCTTCACTCTGCTGCTAAAACAAAGCTAAAAGCTATTAGCTATTGCTTTGTACATGTGGTGCATGTTCTGATGTAATTGGTGTATTTTCTTTTTTTCTAGTCTTGGTCCTGAGTTGTCTTGACCTTGGTCACAGATTAGATGGTCTTGACCACCAATCTTGAGGATAATAGCTGTTTAAAATGATAAATACACATGTTTTGTAAAAGCATGTTGATCTCTCTCGCTCCCTACTATCAGATGGCCAGGTGTATAGGTTCAAGTGCCTCAGAGTGTTCTCTGGAAGGCAAAGACGAGACATTAAATCACTGGTGGAGGAGTTTGTTATGATAAGATCCGAGAGGGGATCTTGCTCTTGAAGCACTCTTGACACGAATGTTGCGTCATGGGGTGAACATGACAAGGTAATGAATTGGTTTTGGATGGTGGGTTTCATCTTCCCGTTCCACAGTGCTTTTGCCTCATGACTGAAGTCACTGTTGTATCACTTAAGGCTGGCTTGTGTGCGTTTTTGACAAACAAACATGAAGTGAAATGAGATTATCTTTTAAGTTAAGTACATGTTGTCCTGACCTGAGAATGTAAATAAGCAATGGCACCACAGAGATTACTAGGTTTCCAGCATTTGAAGGCTGAACTATTTTATCCGGGCGAAACGGAGGGTTTTTTTTTTATCCCCTGAACAATCCTAAACTGAGATTCTGTATGCACAGCTTCTACCACAGAAGCCATCATTACTGTATGTAGTGCTCCAATGTATTCATTCTGCTCAGTGAGGCTTAGGTGAGAGAAAAAGTGGGCCATTTCTTCTCCGAAATTGTCTTTGTAGCAATGTACAGTAAATGCGTGTATGATACCTGGGTTATCAACCTACTAACTCAGTCAGGAGAAAATGGTCAAGGAACCAATGAGAGCAACACAATTCTCTCTCCCAAGGCAGTGCACCTTTGCGGTCCATGATGATGCAGATGCTAGCCTTCCACTTTGCATGCTAATGTGAAGGATTTCAATTGAATCAAATGTTTCCCTTCGTGCGCCATTTCTTGTCAGTCTAATAGGATGATTGGGGTCCAATAATGTGTTGTCATTTGAGACGTTCCATGGTATATATTGTTTTTATGCCAGAGTGTGTGTCTAGCTCGTGATCACATGAGGTACAATACATACCAGGTGACATCAAGTGGTGTCGCTACACTGTGTTTTTGACGTGTTGCACTGTCCAGTGAGGTGATTCCTCGGGAGTCATGAACGTAAAATGAAAATGCAGCAGCAATTTTCGATTGAATCAAAGGCCTAATGTGCCAAACATGCAAGGCGAAAGCCTCACTTGGCAAGTGACAATATGTGACACCTCAGGGGCGTCAGGTCAAACGCGTGGCTTAAAATGCAGCACCATCAAAGACACCCATGTGTAACATTGAGAAATAACTGTCTGCAGTGAAATAGGTTACATCAAAAATAAATACCAATAATATTCTACTGTATTAGCCATTCCATTACACCCCTGTTAAATCATCAGATATGCTGTGCTTGAGTTGGTTTCGTAAAAGTTGTGTTTACAGTGTTTACAAACCTTGCCAAAACCAATTTAATTGTTGGGCAACATTTTCGTCAAATAAAGTAAAAACTATAACCCAGTTCTTTGCGGAGTGAGTGAAAGCACACCTCTGAAGCACATAAAAGTTCAATAGCATCTGAGATACCAGATAATACTGAGTTATTGATAAGCATCAGGCCTTCGTGGAAAAAGTAACTGAGTTATTGATGTCTTTTGTTTCTGGCTGCGCAGAGCAGTCTTAGCTTTCTAACACAAATCTCTTCATTTCATTCTTCATTTATCGTCAGTGTTTTGCATTTCTGATTCACTCAGAGTTCAAGTTCCATTTAGGGTGCACACGCATCACTTTCATTTTAGCCAAGTTATTGCTTTTGGAATATGGGTAATTTTCACTCCTGGGCTTTTTCGAATATCCTGGATTTCTTATCACGAGCCACTGCCCTTTGATATTATGAACTTGAATGCGTGATATGAAAGGTGCCTTGGTGTTCTTACACCAGAGGCTGCTGGGTAATTGATAATGTTTCAGCAGTTTTTGCCTGCAGATTGTTTCTAGAAGATATTTAACTTTTTCTAATGTCTGCGGTTTGCAGGCTGAGTCTCACTACAGTGTAATTACCACTCGCAGCGAGACTTTGGCCTCGCAAGCTGTACGGTTATTTGGTTTATATTTAGATGTGTGGCTCATTAAAGTTTTAGAAACACCTTTCCCTTCTTTTTCTTTTCCAATTAAATACAATGTGTTTATGCGAATTTTATATGGATAGTTTAATATTACATAAATAAATAAAAGCAGTGAAATATTCACCTCGGCAATGGCTGTAAATATTAAACAAGCCATCACAGATCTTGATGCAACAACAAAAACACTCTTGAGTCCCACATGAATTTAAAAACAAGTATTTGTTGTATTTGGTTTCACTAGTTTTGAACTTTTAACTAGTAGACAACGGGTCAAACCAGCTGCCCAATTGGGTCAATCCATTCATGGTCTATTTATGACAAGCTACCGACACTCCATTACATCATCACACTTCAGATCAAAGGCAATGTTCCTTTTTAAGGCTTTATTCTCACAAAACAAAAATATTCAACGGCCTGAACTGAGTATGTGATTTAAAAGGACACATACACACGTACAAGCAAATGGATCAGGGCAGCTGAATCTATTTCTGAACTGTTAATTGGCATCAGTTGGTGTTTGGATTTGATGTTAACATCCAACAATATCTCAGCTACAAAGCATCGCAACATAAAAACCAATCATGTGCAATGCCATCCACAGCTCGAGGAACCTGAGCTGAACTGACCACCTGGTACCAAAACTGATGCTGTTGTCTAGTTTGCAGATGTGAATGGTGCATTCAGGCGACTGCATCTCCAGCTCTAAAATGCTGTACCTGGTCAGTTTAAAGGAAACTTTGTGTGTGTGTTGGGCAAAGTCGCAAATGGGGTTCTAAACTATCGCATGTGTGCTGCATAATGGATTTATACCTTTGATATGATGCAGATTTCCTGTCCCTTGCTGTGACTGATTATAGACATGGAAGGTTATTTGGGCATGTCCAACTGGTAAAAGGCCCCGGTAGACCCAGGATGTGATGGAGTGTCCTCGGAACACCTCGGTGTACCACTGGAAGAGCAGGGTGGGGATTTGATTGTTTTTGTTTTGGGGAAACGTCGACAAAATTGCAGGTGAAATGTGACGCATTTGCTGTCCTACCAAATTTGTTGTCAGTCACTGGATGGATGACCCATCATCATCCATCCAGTGGCATCATGGATGACATGGATGTCATCCATGATGCCACTACTGCCTTGCCACTGTCTGTGAGGGCAACACCAGCCCTCTGGCACAAAGCGCTGCTGTCGTATATCTTTGTTACTCTTTCTTATGATTCAAATCAAAGCTGATCTGCCCCAAATTTTACAACTCACTAATATGCTGCGCACCGCTCCGCGACACACTTACAATAAATGGCTATCCGAGCAAATTTTTCTGTCGATGTAATTTTTAATGCTCCGGAGCCATGAAGTTATGGACCATGTAATAGAAACGTGCCCCTTCCTAACCTTGAGACTGATTACGAGTGCAAGCATGAGGCTGCGGCGCACAGCAACACTGGATCTACTGCTATTTTAATTTTCTTGTACGGAGGGAGGGCCCGCTTGATGAAGGTGCCATCACTCTAAATAAGAGGAATTATTATCACACCAGCACATACATAAGCCCTCTATTAAATTAAGGCCAACTTTAATGGAGTCACAGCACGAGTGGGAGTGCTGCTTTAGTCTAATTGGTTACCAGACGACATGCAGAGGAACACGTCACAAAGAATGAAGCATCGTGGAAACACCTCATTCCTCCCCCTCGTCCCCCCCTTCCACTCCTCAAGGCTTTATTTGTCCAGACTAATCGCTGCTGTCTTCTTCTCTGACTAGAGTGTCATATAAGTGGCCGCCGCATTTTGTTTGCTTCTGCCATCCATAATACATCGAGTCTAAATCCTGCTGGCGTGTGCAGGAACAGAGAGGCAGAGCGGGAGACGGACTGAGGGAGACAGAGGTGGCTTGCTAATGGTGTGAGGCGTAAAGGCTCAGAACAAAGTGGCAGAAATACATACACATAAGCCAGGACGAGACGTGAGGCCATGCGCCGTGCTCCGCTAAGTTGAGAAGTGGAGATTTGAGAGTTTGGAGCTTAGAAGGGCTTAAGGCAAAGTTTGATCTGCCTTGGCTTCACTGTATTTGGAATAAACGGTCTAAATTTTGCCTATGCTCACCTGGCTGCAAGGTCACCCAGGACCATATTTAAATTTCATTCTTGTGGAGAGCCAGACTCGTGCGTGGTTAGGCTAGTAGCTTCAGCTCAACTCTACTGAATACTTTCTTTATGACAATGATTCAAAACTCAAGTCCAATTTGCCAGATACATCTGGATCACTTGTGTACTGCCTTTTGACCCAGCAGCGAACCTGCAATTTAATTATTGAATTGAATTTGTTACTGGCAGAACAATGGAATATGAGCATCAGGTTACTTTTTAATATAAAACGTTTGTACTTGTATGGCGCCCCACATTTCTGTAAAATCTCCAGCAAGAAAACAATCAATGTGAGCAAGTGAATTTTGCTGTTTTCATGCACTGTGTGGTACGTGAGCAAACAAAACTGGATTAGGCCAATAGGACTGTCGGAGACCGCCTGACGGAAAGCAACAGAAATGCGCCCATTGAAAATTAGTGGAGCACAGTCAGAGACACCACCTCATTGCTTCATTGAACTAATCCTGCTGGGTCTGCTGACTTTGCACAATGGGTAAAAGGCATTTTGAGGTTTATCTCACAATGCGACTTTCTGACCCATTCCTACTCCCATGGCCTAATATATACAAATGCAAAAGGTTACCTTCCGTGTGGCATGTTGACATGTAGACATTTCAATAAATTTTGTACAAAAGTTGGTACCCTCTTTAGTCACTTGCTGTATGCTGTGCAGGTAACCCATTATGTGGATCTCCTCCTGACTGACAGTGCCGTCACTGAAATGCACAGCCGTTGCTGTTTTAAAACGCAATTGTCACATGCTCTGTGTAGTACGACAGTCGCACCATCCCATGGCTTATCTAACCCCAACCTCCAACTGCTGCGAAAGGGCTAACATGCTGGGTGCGTCAAGTAATGCTGTAGGCATCAGTATAGGACACCAAAGTCCGCTTTCCCAGCCTCAATGTATCACACCATGGGATTGAGGATGAGACAATACTATCCGATTCAGAAGAACTTACACATGCCATTTAACTCACACCTGCCTTTTTATCACAAGAGGACTCATTCTCATAAAAATCTGTGATTCAGTGACAGTCGTAGTTTCTACAGGAGAAGTAATGCTGTGCACACAGCATATCGTATTGTTGCATGTTTTTCCCAATTTTTCCCAATTTCCGACCAAAACATGCAAAATTTCTGACAGTTCTCCCTGTCAGAAATCTCTGCGAGCAAGAGAGTGAAGTGCAGTGATATCACTTTGACTCCAGCGCAGCTCTGAGCCACCTCCTTATTAGACCAAGCCGTGTGACATCGATGTTCCCACTGAACAGAGATGCACTATAATTATGTAGCTATTCCAATGGAAATATTGCAAATTATAGGCAGTTTTGTGCAGCCACAAACATACTGATGTGTTCAGTATGGGTTTCCATGTGTTGGAAACAGCTCGTGAAAAACACCATCACGCTGCTGGTTTGCACACTGATCAAAAAAAAAAAATGTTTCAGTGACACTGAGACTCAGCAGTGTATTTCCTGTATAACAAGATGGTTGTTTGTGACCAAAAAAAAAAGTCCTGTTGAAAAGGAATCAAGTCTAGGGTGCAAGATTTGTGACTTTAATTCGTCATAAAGTGTGTTTACAGTCGGCGGTGCCGCCGTCCTGGTTGTCCACCCCTTCTTGATCAGCGAGGATAGATAGACTGGCCACCATGATCCTCCAGAATCAGGAAGGACTGATGAGTTTTAGTCTTATTTAGGGAGATTTGTTTTCTCTGCTGTTGTGAATTTGGGTTTTCATGCATTGGGAGTTGTGTTTGGGAATTCATTTATATGCTCGTGCTTCATTTCCACTATGAATGAAAACGAAAACAGCTTCAAATGCAGCTCGGACCAAATGGGCAACTGAGTAGCTTTTTTTTTTTTTTATCAAATACATAAATTCCTGCAAACTGTATTTATTGTTGCTTCTTGAGTTAGCAGCTAACTTCTTCATGCATTTCATTTTGTTGTATCAAATCCCAGCCAGAGTGTTTTCACCAGTTAGCCTCAAGTCTTCCTGTTCCACTACACGCTTGACTGCTTGGCGCACTCGTTAATATTTACAAGATTCAACGAAAACTTTGAGCCATTTTTACCCGCAGTATTTGCTAATGTCATCTGTTTTCAAGAGATTATTCCAATAAATAAAAGTTTGTGCTGCCTTAAACAAAGAAATGCATTTTTTAAAATATGTTTCTGCCGTCTTGGAGTATTTAATTCTAACTTTAAGGCTGGATGTCTTGGAGCAACGTTTTATGCAAAAGCTGATGCTCAGAAAAATAAATCCCACATCTACATTTTTCTATTTTGCTGGAGTTGGACAGCAGTGCAATGATAAACAGGTGCACGCTTTGAGATTATTTAGAGTAAATGGAGCTATTTGGAGGTGACTGTTACTTGAAGGTACTTCTCTCACCACTATTTTGAATCCATCACAATTGCATAAACTAAAAATATTCATAGATATTTGAATTAACTAATTCAAACCCTCACAGGAACCTGGTGCCCAAGACGGGGACTAGCGTGTTGTGAAAGACAAAAGAGTTCCTTACGGGCTCATATCAATCAGGACTTTATTCTAACATTTGGGAGCCGAGGGCAAACAGTCATGACATGCAGTGTTTGATAATCCCCTTCTGTGAGGGTTCAGCAAGCTGTTTGGCTGGAGCCCAGCGAATTGGATGTGTTGGGGGGAAATATTTAATCATATTCTGATGTGATCTTGACTCATCCTTTTTCACGAAAAGCAGATTTCCGTTTCCTGCAAGCAGTGTTGTGTGAGTAACTTCAAGGAGCTATACAAACATTGACTGAGCTATAGGTGATACAAGCCAAAAGTATTTAGCTTTTCAGTCAGAAGCTGACGTATCTTCCACGTGTGAATTGTACAGTATGGTTGGGGCTACCAAGAACAGCCTTTTCTATTGTGTTAGCTGCACAGCGCCAACAGAAAGCTCAATCTGATGCTTTGCCACATTCAGTTTTTGACTATTACACAAATGAAAATGGCAATGCGACTGGATATTTCAACTATATAACATATTAAGAAAATGGAGACAACACATTTACACTTGAAATTATTTTATATATGAAGAATAATGAAAGTCCACTCCTTCTGCTAGATGATAGGAGCAGTGTCCAGCACATTTTATTTATTTATTTTTAAGCTGGTCTCTATGGTGGGACTGAGCAGCATGAGTCATGTTCACACTGTATGACTGTCAAAGTTTTGACCGAGACTCACATTAAAAACTCATCAATCGTTTCTGCATTCAGACACCAAACTGTCTTGCATGTGTTTTTGTCCTTTCTTTTTTTGTGTACTTGACACATAGAAAATAAAGAACAGAACACAACACACAAACCATACATACACCCATATACCCCCACACACATATGCATTCTTGATCACATGATCTCATCTTTAAAAAGAGATCTTTTTCTGAGTGCGTCATGGCTCTCATTTATGCCGTGGCAGTGCGCCTCAAACGTACATGTAGTGGAAACCCTGCATTTCTTTTCTGCCTTCTCTCTCTTCTCACTCGTAACATGTGACACTTACATTACATCCATTGTTTGTAAGAAGGTTAAGGGAGGTCAGATTTTGTGAGAAAGGAAAACTGCTGGGAGAGGATGGAAAGCCACATCTACGTAGATGATATGGAGATATTAAAGAGTGAGAGAGTCGACTTTTCAGAGTGATGTGTGTGTCAGATGTTGGAAGCCTTCCTATCCATGATGCAGCATGTCCCTCTTCAAGATGATGTTCCATTTTGCTGTTATTGCTTTGTACAGTTCTCCCTGTCAGAAATCTCTGCGAACAGGAGAGTGAAGTGCAGTGATATCACTTTGACTCCAGCGCAGCTCTGAGCCACCTCCTTATTAGACCAAGCCGTGTGGCATAGATGTTCCCACAGATGCACTATAATTATGTAGCTATTCCAATGGAAATATTGCAAATTATAGGCAGTTTTGTGCAGCCACAAACATACTGATGTGTTCAGTACGGGTTTCCATGTGGTGGAAACAACTGGTGAAAAACACCATCACGCTGCTGGTGATCAAAACAACGTTTCAGTGACACTGAGACTCAGCAACCATTCAGAGTAAAGAGTGTATTTCCTGTATAACAGGATGGTTGTTTGTGACCAAAAAAAAGTCCTGTTGAGAAATGAGTCTATATGGTGAATGACACCACCCCAACCAAATTAGCATTGCTGATTAAACATGGCTGGCTTGAGAAAATTCAATCAACATTAATCCCATTGGTCAGAGACCTTTTTTGTTTTTGCCCCACTGTGATTGAATTTGACATCTCTTGCGTGAAATAAGAAAGAGGAAGAAAGTGGAGAAGGAGAGCCTATGCCGTCTCCCTTTTTGCAAAGTAGTTAGCACCGTGGCTATGGAGACAGGAGGAACTGCTGAGAAGAGTTTCCTGGCATCTGCTCTGTGGGCATGAGATGCGCGTGCAGGTTTCAGTTAGTTTTAAATTTATGCAGAGCGCCCCATAGAGGGACTCGTGCCTCTTCATAAAATGTTTTACGGAACCAACTGTCAGTTTCTATGAAAAACAAACGAGTGTGTTATGGGTGTCTGCACCAAGATTTCCCGCCATATCAAGTCAACAACTGGACAATGGTCCCAACTACAAAGAATCTCACCTACACAATAGGTTTGTTCATCCTTTCTACACCTCAGATCACAGATATGTCCAAAGGCATGAACCTTTGAGATGATGGAGCTGTCAAACGCCACATGAAAGCTCCCTGAGATCAAAGGGTATTTTAAAAAATCTGTTCGTGTGCAGCATGAGCAGAAATGATAGCTGGTATATCATAAAGTTTTCACAGAGCTGAATAATAACACCTTTCAAAGAGTTGTCTTTTAAATAGCAATGTTTTCCAATCATTTTTCAGGCCTTAAAACCTCGATTTGAGCTGCCAGTGTGATGAAAAAAAAACTGAGAGGAAGGATAGAGAAATGAGAGTGACTGAACTGGAATAGAAGTGTCGCAGGGAGAAGATGGATTCCTGTGCTCTCAGTGGAAGGCTGTCATCGCGTTCCTCAGCAGCTGTTCTGAGAGCAGCTTGGAGTCGTCGGAAATATGTCACACATACCTCCGTCGTTCTGTGCCGGCCCAGGCAGGAGTCCCACCTAACTGTGTCACATTTCCATCTCATTGTGGTGAAAGCTTTCCGGCAGAGAGGAGAGCAGTTTTGAGGAGCCAGGGCACAAGGGGGGACGGTTCTTTAATTTAGGCTCAGAGGAAAAGCCTTAAGCCACCATCTTGCTGCAGAAGGAAAGCGCAGCGTGTTGCCCCGCAGCTTTCGCATTAACCTCTAAAATCACTCACTTCCATCGCAGCACCTACATCCGCGTGAGTCTGATGACATTGTGTAATAGGTGTGATCGCAGGCCTGCTTTACAAGTGTTTACTCTGCAACCATTCTGCAGCGGTGAGTTTCGCACCCAACACGCAGTAAGGAAATGCACTACGTCTGACTTAACAAGAGTTAGTGGTTAAGGGGGATGTGCTGGGTAAAAGCCATGTCATCCCAGATAAGACTCAGCCCCTGGCCCGACAGAAGGCAGTTTTAACTTTGGAAATTATGAATGCCTGCGAGACTTTTATCCCGCATTTGTACACTGAGCCTGAGAAATCTTTTTTTTTTTTTTTTTTTTTGCGCTGGTAAGTCAGTGTAGAAATGCTGGTCAAACTTGAATTTAAATGGGATTTTTCACTTATTCATATCGCGTCCTTCATCTTGCACAGAATTCCCCTGGAAATTCAGCAAAGAGTGGATAACTTATTCCCCATGACTGGTCCTAAACCCACTTGTTTTAAAGCTTTGGGCACAGAAACAGGACAAGGGATGTTTTACTCATAGTTTGTTTTGCTCTATGTTTGCTGCTGAGCGAAAAACAGTTTGAATAATTGTCAAACATTTACAATGCATCACAGTAAATCTTTTTTTCTTTATTTAGGTATACAATGCAGACGAAAAAAAAAATGCCAGAGGGCTCTGTATTGAAGAGAACGGCAAAGCAAACCTCCTCATGAATAACAAACTTATGGTGTTTCTCGTGACTCAGTGAGCTCAGGTGATTTGACCAGAAGTGAATCTCACTGAATCATGAGACATTGAATCATTCATATCCAAGTCTTTCAAGCTGCTGGACAGTTCTCATGGTGAGTCATTGTGTTGCTTTGATCCACTCCCACAAATGAATCCAACACATCCGGGAGAGTCTCACTCAACTTGTTTCCGTGACAATGATGAGATTGATTTAAAAATAAATAAATTAATATAGATTTATATTTTTTACCTGTTGTTGAGTACTGACATTGATTCACTCACTCTGAGTATTTTGATAACTACATTCTGCTTCACAGCCAACCAAGGTGGAAGTTTCTATTATTTAAATAGGACCTTCAACAGAGACATACACTGACTCCTTATCAAGGATTTTGGGGATTGAATTCCCAGCTGCACCTTTTGCTAGTTTGGATTTTCCCATTTCAAATAATTGAAAGAGCAAAATTGAAGTCAACACCGATTATCCCTTTCAAACTGATTCCCACTGTTTAATTCCCTCCTAAATTAACATACTAACACATAACCAGCTAATGAAAAACATCATTAGCGTGAGCAGAACGTTTCCCAGTCAGGTCTTGAAGCATTTGGCCAGTTTGGAATTTAAAGAGGGAATTATGGTGATAGGATCTCCCCATGCAACATTCCAGAGTGGCCGTTCTGGGATGCTAGAATTCAGCACACTGACCCATAAATGAATGAATATATTGAAATCCACTGGAACTAGTGGGAATACACTGTGTTTGAATGAATTTAAGAGTGACTCCTTATTCATTCTTTTTTTTTTTTATTTCCCCGACTTAAAATGTTGAAAGTCATAGTGGTTCTATTTATTCGTGGAAGCATCATTTAGATTGGAAGAGTTCATAAGAGGAATACTGTTATTCACAAGAAATTAATGACTTTTTTTTTCAGACACAACGACACATAACTGGGGTGGACCAATACGCTAATAAAGCAGCAGTAGTGGTGTCACAGACAGATATAGGTGCTCCAGTCCAGGGAGGGTCTGAGTCAGGAAGGCAAAGACGATCTAAGGACAGCAGTGGTTTTCATCTGTATGTAAGGACGTCTCTCCTCACAGGTTATTTGAGGGTGTGCGTGGGTGTGCCTGAGACACTATGAGGGTGGTCACGGATGGTTGAAGAAGACGGTAAATAGAGGAGGACCCAGTAGGGAGAAGGTCTGGCTGGGTTTAGGGGGCGGGGACAGTTCCCCAGAGTGACAGACAGGGGATCAGCATACGGCTTGAGAGAAGTGTGCAGAGTACTTGAGCCTCTTTAGGCCCATTTATGCTCCTGTTACCCACAAAATTGTACCGTCCATTTCAAACGATGTTACTGATCACATGCTTTATTTATTTTGGCATCGCTGTTCCAATGTATTTCAATATTGTTGACCAATATGTCCACCAGGGGGCAAAAAAGGCGAATTCCAAAACAAACATGGCACTGTGGAAAAGTATTAATAATGTACACTTACACAGGAAAATGGAGGGAGCGTGGCAGGATGCGAGGTTGGTGATATATATATATATATATATATATATATATATATATATATATATAAAGCATACATGGAGCTAAAGTCTGACTAAAGACTGCTCTAAATCCAATCTCAGTATAACACAGTTCTAACAGCGTTTTATATCTTTGTGAGGACATGTTTAATGCTTACTGAAATAAGTTGCGCGACATGCTTCACCAGGACTAAACGCCTCTCATCTCTGAGATTGAGTTAGCAGCGCACACTCCTCTTCTCTAATGAAGTACTCCACTCTCTCTCTCCCCCCTCCTGTTTAATTTGTCTCTACATTCTCAGTAAATTTGGTTACGAATCGCCCAGAGAACAGTAGAAGTTCAATAAAACCATCTCCAACTATTTAACGGTGAGATTTACAGTGGGGCCAGTAAATCCGCATGCTGTAACTCTGACTTTGAGATGTGTCTCATGCAATTCATTACCTTCACTCCGCCACGCTGCATGATAATCATGGCGGTGGGGACATCAGTGCCAACACCTTCGTGACAGAGAGCTTTGAAAAAAAGACCTTTGTGCTCGGATGGCTTTGCCAGACTACCGGTCTCTATTAATAAACCTGTAATTACCGCCTGTTTTGTTCAATCTTGGGGTACATTTTGATGATGAAAATGTGGTGTCCTTGTATCTAATGCTTTTCATAAATTGACATAGAAAAATATGCAAAACTCTGCTTGGCAGAGCAGCAGGATGATAGCTGGTTTTAAGATCTGACATCAGGCAAGGGACCTCCGTTCCACCACACTGACTTGCTATCAGTGACAGCTAAATGGAAATGTAAAGATATTTCAATACTCCTTTTCTCTGAGTCAAAGCTACCTGGTTACATCAGAGTCATTTTGATTCTATCTTGTGTATTTCCTCACAGCAAAAACATGACTGTTGAGGTCACTTCTGTGTAGTTAGTTTAAACATATTTGGAATTCATGGATGCCCTGTATTATTACAAAAATGGTGACTTGAATGATGCTGTGAAATACGCATAAAAGCATGGCTCTCTCGGGAACATTGGAGTCTTTGTATGACTTGACTGGTTTGACTTTGTACGACGAAGCACATTCTGCACATGTAGCCAGCTGTCACACTGTCAGAACATTTTCATGAACTCTACTAAATGAATCCTTTGCATTTAGTTCATTTCCAAATTCTCCAACCATGTTATGCTCGATGTAAAGTGCCTGATTTAATTTCTCTGCTTTAGTTGGAGACACAGCTGAGTCTTTTCATCCGCATCAGGTGTGTTTATTATTTAGTCCTGATCAAGAAGTTGCACATGTCCAGACAATAGCTACCAAGCTGTCAATATCTTGTTTCCGACTTCGGTTTCTGAATGCACTGAACTTGACTCTGATGTGATGCGTTGCATTCCAGTTGTCCTGCTCTGCTTCCCTGGATGATGTCACCCGACATCGGATTTCTCAGTCGGTGGGAGAATTCTCACCACCACCAAGTTCACAATCCAAGATGGCTGCCGTGATGTGACCTCCTGTCCTCTATTATCTTTCTCAAAATTGGTCTAATACATAGTATTGTTCTTCACACATATATGGATATGCTTCCGTAGTATAATCTTAGATGCTGTATATGAGAACTAGAGTGCGGACCGTGCTAACAGTGGCTTTAGCTAGTTTATGGAGCGTCTTACTTTGGTAACTGGAATGTGCTGAACTCGGCTGTGACCTCATTCCCAGCTCCGAGTGATGTCATTTCCTACTCGGAAGATTCTCACCTCTCCGAGTACGCAATCCAAGATGGATGAACCAAATGTTTTGAACCTTTTGAATAAACAAAATACATAGAAACAAACATATACTCCAAATTCGTGTGAGAATCCCCTTTGTGGACATTACAATCATCTTTTCCGACGTCGATAACTGGAAGGCACAGAACTTCCGTCTGTGATGTCATTCCCAGCTCCAACTTCCCTCTTCCGTGGAAACGTATGACCTAGGGTTTTGGTGATGTCATCAGTCAGTGATGTCAACAAAAGACACAGCGCTTTTGTAATAGACAGAACAAGCTTGACGGGGTGGTGTGTTGGTTGGCCATCAATCATGATTTTTTTTCAATATAAGATTTTTGAAAATGTTTTTTTCTAATTTCAATATAATTCACAACACTCCAATGTGCCGTTTTCATCCAATTGTTGCTATTTTGACCCATTTTTGCATTTTTGAGAGTTCAAAACTTGACACTTGATCCTTCAGTTACAACACCTAGTGAAGATTATCTCATAAACAAACAAACACAAGCTTTGCCATTTGGTTATGATATCAATCTCACACCAGAAAAGCGCAGTGTAACCATATAGTCAGAGAAAATGTGTGAGTACGGTTGACTCAAAGGCAGATGGATGTAAATGTTCAATAACACAGACAGGCTGTCATCTGGTGGAATCGTATCATGTCTGTGTTGAATGAGTTTTACTGAACCGTAGCAGATACGTAAGTAGCTTCGGGTAGATGCGTCCACTTGCTTTCATTTGTCCAGCCATGTATAACTGAAAGTGTGCGTTGTGTTTAGCTTTCCTCCTTCCGATGCCTCCACAGTGTGGGGTTTTCGTACCCGTATAATACATCTTCATGTTGGTCTGCCCACATGACGTATTGTGCCTTTTGACAGATCGAAACCAAAATAATTTCTCACACCGCAGCGTTCAGCAGCAGTGTAGATTTTTGATTAACAGCTGTAATCGAACTTGAGCGGGTCTTTCTCAGCCATTTCCCCTTGGCTGTCCAAAAAGAACCACCTTGGATTTCAAGCTGTCTCTGACTTCAAAAAGGGCGAGATGGGAACGAGGTGAGAAAGTGCAAGTGGAGACACAGCACGCGCGGAGAGCATGAGAAGGGAGGGGTGAGAATGGACTTAAAAGGAACTTGGAGAAATAGAAGGAGACAAAAAAAAGAGCATTGTGTGTGTGTGTGTGTGTGTATGTGTGTGAGTGTGTGCGCTCGTGAGAAAAAAAAGAAGAAACTTTGCTAGTCAGCATTGGTGCCGCCAAAAGGAGCAAAAAAAGAAAAACATCACATGGTCAAGTTGTCATTAAAAACCGACTGGAAAAAAAAGTTTTAAACAATATTGACTTTCCCTTCAGTTAGTGTGGCCGAGCCTAGAGGGAAAGCACTGATGGTCGGATGAAACTCACACTGCCGACGTGTAACTGTGCTGAAGAAATCCATAACAGAGGAGACATTTCTTTCCTCTGGCTTGTCTTGTCAGCATAAAATATAACAAGACAGTAAAGTGAAGCAACCATTACTCGTTTATGATGCTGTAGCACGAACGGCGAAGGGAATTTATTTTTTTAATTTTTCACCAAGTCCTCATTCCAAACACGTACTCGGAGGGCATTTCAATTTGTCGCGATCCTCAGCTGTAAATCTACAGAGCATCATACTAAAACTGAGGAGCTGTGGGATGTGGATGACCTGCCTGATTTAGATTTCATGGAAGTGCAAAGCGAGCGAGCGATGGAATCTCTATCATCATCAAGTCATCGACGTGTCTGCCTGAAATGGACTGGTACAAGACACAGCACTAAACTTAATATAATCTCTCTTTAAAGCTGTTTTCCCCCCACCTCCTAATGGATTTGCACGTTGAAGAGAGAGCTATCTATTGCAGTAAACAGCTACATAGAGTTATCTTGTAACAATTAGTCACTTGCCGTTCGCGAGCTCTGAGGTCTGCTCCATTAGGCTGTGATTAGTGGCTCCGGCAGTGTACACAAGACTCAGAAATGTCACGCCTGGGCGTGATGGCACGCCGAGCTAGGCAGAGTGACCGACGCAAATATTGACACAGGAAAAAATTGATACAGGGAAAAAATGTTTTTTTAGTAGGAACACGCAGAATGGGCGTGAAGTAGTGCTAGTGATGGATAGTACCGGAGGTGATGTACTGTCACCTCATCATATCAGGGGAGAATGGTGGTACAGTGGCCCAAGCAGTGGGACGATCAGTACTGACACCATCACAACCAAAGTGGAAGGAAATAATAAAACATAAGAAGGAGTGAAAAAAAGCCAGGTTATAGGTACTACTGTAGTGGTAGATGGCTGTGTGAGAGTGAGATGCTGGGATACTGTGCTGCCGTAACTGTTGTACCCGTTGCCAGGCTGCTACGTGCTGCGGTGCATTGAATAAAAAAGAAACAAATAACCATCTGCTGGCCGTGGTCGGTGGACGTAAGTCGAGCAGTTCGTAAGTCGGATGTTACTTGTATGGGCATTTATGACATCATCATGATCAGCCGATTAAATGACAAATATAAGCTGTTTTTAAATTATTTATTTAATTATTATTTATTTGTTTTAATAATATGGTATTTATTTGCTATTCTCTGCTTTGAGAGGAGTCAGTTTAGGTGGTTCAGGCCTCTCATGGTGGATGTTACCTGGGAGAAGGGTGTTTGGCGCGACCTGTTAAAGCTGGGACCTGGCAAAGGATAAGCGGATGAGGATTGATGGATGGATGGAAGATACTTATGTTTATATATGTTTAGAAATGTTATTATTCTTTAAAATTTTCCATCACGTTGTAAAAATGACAAAACAAAGCAGGCACTTGACTGGAAAATCACACCACTTGTTGTGATGCTGCAGCCCTGCCTGCAGAGTCGACCTGCAGCTGCGGACATTAGAGCGATGGTGGTCCAGGAAAATGACAGCCAAATTGCAGCTGCAACGTGTGCACCCACAGAGTCAGACGCAGCATCAAAACAAGACACTTGGCCTCAAATCGTTATGCCGAAGTCAGTCACCACCAAGAGGCTAACGAATGGAAGCTAACTGGAACTAACCGCAGCCAAAATCGAGGCTAATGGAGTTTACTGTTTTGGACAAGCAGCAAGTTCTGTTGTCGATGACCGGTGGTGCGCTATCAGCAGCTAATCGTGCACCTGGACCCCGGATACTCATTCCCTGGACATGTAGTTGATGAAAAGAGGAGCGGTCTGACAGGTTACGAGGAAATATTCCGGTATTTAACAAGTGATGAATGAAGTTCATATTGGAGGTTTGATCAATGAAGACATTGTTCAGAAAAAAGTGAACATTACACTACACACTACATTTACAGTGCTAACACAGAAACACTTTAATCCAAATAATCAAACCAAAACCAAAATATTTTCACAGTGAAGGTCCACTATGACATCACCCATTGAAAAAAAAAAACAATAAAGTAATACATAAATAAATAGTTGGCTGGAGAAAATGTCAGTCTTGTAATGCATGCTGGGATGCTCGGGCAAGGTCACCTCGCCGCCCTCTTGCAGAAACATCTAACACCTACATACAGGCATCCAAGTACAGTAAAGTAATTGTTGAACAAATCCTTGCTCTAGTTAGACCAGTAGACTGATGCTAGCACCTGGAACCATTGAGGCTAATTTTGGCCTTAAACATGATGAGTACATGAGGGTTACTTCTTGCACTGTGAACACCATCTCATTGTTTTCCAATTTTTTTTCTCTTAAAAATATGCATTCTGGACTTATAAATACAGCTTTGTAAACACCATTTCTGTGACGTATGAAATGATTCGTCTTTTTCCCTGCCTGTATCAATAATTGCTGTTTCTCAAAATGAAAACACTGTTTTTTTCCAAAATCTCTGAGCGGTTACAAGCTTTGTCATCATCTTATTGGGGTTTTTGGAGGTTAATGCTGACATACATTTGACTGTCAATCATGCTACTTTCTCATATGCCATTATTTTTTATACTGCCGCGCTCAGGAGTTGGAGGACTGTCATCTTTATCGTCATGACTCCGTTAGAAGACAGGACACCAGCCAGTGCGACTTGTCAGTCCATCATCAGCCTTGGCAGTCACACATATTCCTCAGCAGGTATGTCAATTTCACTTTTTGCATTTCATCCAGCTGCATGTGGGAGTAGGGAAAGAAGTTGTGCGCAGTGAAACTTGTGAAGTGCTGGGTACGCTAGGGCCTGGTGGTTTCAGGCGCAGCTTTCTACAATATTATTCTCTGTCAGCCATCAATCCCATTGGCAATTACGAAACAACCCAACATTTATCTCGGTTCTCTGCTAACTCTCCGTCTCTGGTGGTGTGATAAAAGCAAATAAACCTTGCTCTTGAAATCAGTATTTTTCAATAGCAAGGTAAAAATCTACCGACAGCAGTCAACAAACAGCTGCTGCCGACCAGCTCGAGAAGGTCACTGGTACTTGAATCGGAGATTCATGACCCACATGAATGAGACTTTGACCTGCCGGTCAATGTTCAGCGGGATTATCCAACTCAGGGTAGCCGCCCTGATCATCAGATTCAATCCTGAAATGCTGAACACAACACATGATATATGCTCCATATGAAGAGGGGAAGAAGAGAAATGTACTTTTTTTCTCCTCCTCACAGCATGACATGGGTCAATACATCCCATAACTGTTTCAATTGTGACTCAGTTGGAACCTAAAATACATTTTAATGGAATGATTTCTGAGACATAAAAGTGTTGGTCAGATTGTAAGTGAAAAGAGAGAGATAGAGAGAAATGGAGCGCAGTGTCACACACACCCACATTCACAGCGCGACACAGCTAAAGCGAGTGCCTTAAATCCAGCATTATCAGATGTAAAATACATTTAAATTGATGACGGTTTAAAAAAAAAATAAAAGAATCAGATTGTTACTGCTGTATTCTCTGATAGAAGTGAGGTCTGGGGAGGAGAGTGGGCGGGGCTAGTCAAATATACAGTTTTATGAGCAGGAAGCTGGGCTCAACTGAAGCTGCTGCATGGTGTGTTTTCAGTGAGTCAAACCCCAAAATGCATGGGCGGTTGGGTTTCACATTTCACGTGTGCACTTGTGGACCTAGGACCAAAGCTGACACCCCAAACTTTAGAAAATGTTCTGCATAATATGGGCCCTTCAAAACATCTAGTGACCCAAATAAGCTAGGCTCGTGTTCGACCAGGCTGAGGAGAATGGAAGGCTGTTTCCATGTTTATGGCTGGACTTTCTCTCAAGAGGACTCCATCCTGTATTTGGACACTACACTGCAAAAAGCCTTGCACAAAATTGAAGTTATAAACACATACTTGAATAGCTATGTGAAAACAATCGAAAGCAAAGTGCATCCCGGGGCCCACACACTGTCCTTCACTCCACTTTATTCAGCCCTGATGAGGTCAGAAAAAAGGGAAATTGCCTGCTTTTCATCTTCTATTCTTTATATTCTGGAACGTCTTTTTCTGCCCCACTGCTATGAATAATGATCTTGACCTATTCTATATTGAATTTTTCTATAATATTTTTTAATTCTTTCATGCTCATTTCAGTGTTGTTCTTGTTTCTTAAATAGAATAGAATAGAATGATTTCTATTAAGAATAATTTAAAGAAATGCACAACAAAATGTACAACTAAATAACCTATCTCAGGTATATGACGTGATACACTTTTTCCAATGTTTTTCCCTGTGATGCAATATTTTTGAAATAAATTTAAGTTAATCTTCTGTCCTTTTGGGCTCCCTTCCAACAGCCCCAGTATATTATGCTCAATTACGCTCCTGTGTCTGAAATAAATTAGCGAAACTTACTGGTGGCAAGTTTAAACTCAGGGTCAAAATACTTGAAGTCAGTCTCAGGATAGAGATAATGGGAATAAAATTAGTGTGGAAGGAAAAGAGTTTGATAAACTGATATGAGATACTGAAACTTTTTAGTGGTGAATTTCACATTCCTTTGACAAAGAATGAGATGACAGTATGAACTCCAAACTGGTAGGTAGATAATGATTCTAACTAATTTTCTTAAACTGTGAAATTTACGGTGCAGACAAAAAGAGGGCTGCAGTTGAGGTCACTTGTAGAAACATGGTCTCACGACTGATACACTCTTGATCCAGCCATTGTTGGAATGTGATGTACTGGATAGCAAGTTCATTTCACCATTAGAATTGTAGCGTCCCACAGAGTGTTTTTGTCGGAATCTTTCAGAATCCGACAGCAGATACTCAGGAGATGACCTTGCACAGTCCTCTTGAAAATGCAAACAGTTGATGAGTTGAGCAGCAGCTGCTGGAGACAAAGCAAACTGCATTGATATGGCGACGGGCTCGCGTCTCACTCTCCTTCGTGTACAGCAAAAGGCAGCAAAACAAAGACATCAAAGAGATTATACTGATTCCGCGACAGGCGAAGGTGTACTTTCGGTGATGGGGCCTCTTTATTGCGATGGCAAATTGTCCTAAACTGCTCCTCCCACTGTGATTCTGAAATGCCGTTCTTTCATCTGGATGATGAAGGGGGCAGAAAATAAGTGTTTTGCCATCTGCAATGAAGGAAAGTTTCTCTTTTAATGGCGCTGGTTTAGTGGAGTGGGGAGCGCACCTTGCTGTTAGGCCCCTGCATGGAGGCGCATGGTGTCGGCGGTGAGGTGGCCATAATGGTTCCTGCTACAGCCGATGCTTCTGCTCCGCTGGGATCGCTGAAGTGTTGGAACTAACAAGCCGTCGACGCAGACAGCAGATGCACAAATGAGTTTTTGTCCTGAATGTTTCAGAGTTTGTCCTGTCTCTTTGAGAGTGGCGCCATTTAGTGATCATACATAGTGTGTATAGGTGACCTGGCTTGAACTGGTTTACTTAACATTCTTTTCGAGGAAACCACCATGGTCACCTCAATTTACTCAAAATCACTGTCCAGTTTTAACATAAATAAAATCTTAATACAATTCTGAATAAATCTCATTGTTATGTCACTGAGTTTCTTATCTGATTGGTGGACTCGCTCTACTGCAGTTTCATCCTTGGGCTAGGATGCAACTCACACTCCCGGCTCCCTGTAAGTAGCATGTAAACTTCACAGCCATTGTTTTTGTCTCGGATAGACCCGATACATGTGTTTCTCAGGGCTTGCTGGTCCTACCTTAGGACCTCCAAGATGTGTATAAGGTAGACGTGGGCAAAGTGTGGCAGGGGGCCACATGTGGCCCTTTGACTGCATTTATGTGGCCCTTATAGAGTCAGAACTACAAAAGATTTTTTTTTCTTTCTGTGGGGGGTGATCATCACTATTTGAATCATCACCACTATTTAAATCCCCTTGCCCCCAAAAAAGTTTTTCTTTTTGTTTTGTTTCTATTTTATCCGTTTTCCTTGTGATGCTAAGTTCACAAAATGTAAGTTTCATTTAAGACTTTTTCTTCTGTCCTTTTGACTCGATGGCACCCACAGTCACAGTATGTTTGGAGATTTAAGGCAAGGCTCATTTTAATAAATAAAAATAACAATCTATTCACATTTTGAGAATGAATCCAGTGTATTGGCAATATGTGCAAAAGTCCATTCCAAATTGCGCTAAGAAAAAGAAGTTAAACATCTGAGATTTTCTTAGCTTGAGCACAATAATCCAGGAAGTACTGTGCTTGCACTAAAACGGTTGCCGGTTTGATAATGTAATTAAACGCATGGGTAACGCTTGCACTATTGACTTGTAGTAACTACATTAGCAGTTAATGCCATGCCAGTTCACCAGCCAGATTGCACTCTCTGTGTTACAGTTTTAACCCTGGACTTAAATGGAACAACAAGAAAAGGCTCCACAGTCTGAAGAAAACAAGCCTTACAAAGCTACGCCAGTATAACATGAAGAAAATCATTTTTTCTTTCTCGCGGCTGGACGTTCTCTGTTTTATTTGCTTTATTAGAGAAAAAAAAAACCGACACTGGTGCGCTTGACTCTTCCCACTCCACTGTGCCTGAGCTTGGTTGAGCGCGAACTCCCGCGGTGCCTCATGGCAGTATTTTCAAAACACTGAAACTTCGATCTTCATACATGGCAACTCTATCTATTTTTGTTCGTGTGAGACAGAACACAGTCTTATCGGACAAATGTTAAACTGTACTCCTTCACAGGCATTTTGTGCGCTGATGGCAGAGCGAACCTTCATAGATGAGGTGGGAAGTTATTATAAATACCAGATGGGAGATTAACTGGTTGCCACACACTGACCAGGAAGCCTCCGATGGGACACACAATAAACTAAAATCAGACATGCGCTCCCATGGCCCAAGGTGTGTACAGATCAAAAGACGTGACACTGATGGAGGAGGCCCCTCCTTCCTTCATGGCCTGTCAGGGTGTGTTTAGGAGCAACCCACTTCATTTGAGCAGCATAATAGGTAAACAGACTGTGATCAGTCCAATTACCGCCTCATCGTAGAGGCGTTCTGGCGGGAATGGCCTGAGGAGAGAGTGAGTCGTCTTGCGTGCGGCGGAGCAGCAACAGTAGCACCTGCTGCCCGGAGCGCTCACTTGTATGAATCTCAATTTGTTTGTACAGGCGTGCCAAAAACACGGTGACCAAGAAGTGAGCCCTCGGAGGCGAAAGGCACAGGCCGGCCTTCTGCTGCTGTTTTTTAAACTGTGCGCAGGATCTGAAGGTGCTGTTCTCAGCAATGCACTGGCATCAATGTCAGTGTTTCCCGCTCCACAGTTATTTGCTCGCAGCCTTCAAGGACTTTTCACACTCGACGTTCTGTGTCACACCTTGCTTGGATTTTCGCTGTGGCCTGGAATTCAACCTCACTCGCTTCTCAGTTGTACGTTTTTGTCTACTTCTTATTTAACTTGTAAGGTCTGATTTCCTTTCTTTTGATGTGTTTCTTTCTTTCTTTCTTTTAGATTTGTGTTCGGTTAAGGTCATTACATTCTTTCGCTTTTTTTCCAGTCGGCATTTAAGGTACAATCTTAATTAACTTTGTGGATGTCAAAGTGCAACTCTAAATTACGAAATATCTTTGGAAATTGGACTTTCTGTGTTGGTTTACTTTGCTTTTAAAGATTTTGAATGAAGTTTTAGATGATGAGGGGTCAGTGATGACTACACTTTGAAGCTGTCTGACTAAAATTAGGCCTGTACGACAAAACGCACGCTGAAAAGATGTAAAAAACATTGAATCTGGCAAACACGCCGAGGCTGAGATGTTCCTTGTGCTGAGGGGAGAAAAAGCAAATACCCCCACCCAGCCATGGGCCCCTTGTGGTGATGTTGGCAAAACCGACGAATGTGTGTTTTGTTTTTCGCAACCCGATCTTTCCACCGCATATCAATTGATATTTTTCAAATCCCATTCTTATTCTTCGAGTCCAAGGGCCTCATGGTTGTGTTGTGCTGGATCTCATAGTATGCTTGACAACGCATGCAAATTGTTGCAATAAACCGCTAAAGAGTGACTTAGCTTGTTTGAGACAGAGGTGAGCATGAATGGTTTTGCCTGCCCAGTTTTATGAGTTTACAGGGAAGCATAAATGATTTGTTTGTTTGCTTGGACTTGGATGACTCCAATATCCTCATGAATAAGCACATTGCTCAATTGCTTTGGCAGGGCTGAAACTTGGAAATACAGATGCTGACACACCCGAGTAATTCAGCTGATTAAATTCAGTGTTTTGCATGTTTAACATCGACAATAGCTGATAAAGCGCAGCAACTGTGAAACATTTTGACAGCCATTTCAGTCTAAAAAATAGTGAAACTCAAAGAAATAATAATAATAATAATAATAATAATAATAATAATAATAATAATAATAACAATAATAATAACAATAATAATAATAATAATAATGTAGTCTATGTAAAGTGTAAATTTGTCATTTGATTAGTAGGATCATGGATAATTAATTTGTTTGTAATTTGTTAGTCAGTTTGTAATTTGTTAGTCAGAGTAAAATGAATAAAACAATTAAAAAAATTCCAGGAAACTGAGTCACTGGGGTGAAAGCGCAGTCCTCCTACCACCTACCACTAGGGGCGATGGCTTGCCAGTATTCTCAGATTAGATAAGATTCCATTCAATTAGGTGACTAAACAATGTGGAATGAAAAATAACAACACACACACACACACGCATATATATAAATCCAAAACAAAATCCTCAGATCCTTGTTTCAGTGTCAACATTTCATGAAAATTTCAATTACATATTGTCAGAACCTTTTCTGTTCACTAGGCAGATAAACAAGGTAATAAAATCCCATGGTATTTAGAAGAGCTGAGGGATCGGAATTATGGTGTGTTCACCTACGCTTGTGTCACTGGAACCATAAACTCTTAAATATTCATGGCAGGGTCAACTACTTTTTCATGTCAAACTGTTTTGAAGTATTAGCCAGACACCATACAACACGTTTTTGTGGTGTTGAAATTGCCCTCAAACGTGTTTGTGTCATGGGTGGCTTCATCATGGATGGAGTCAAGGGAATCTGACTCTGATGATGTAACACCCGCCTCCTCCCCCCACGACACCCGCCTGTACACCACCAGGACTGGTAAGGCTCTGTATTTGGTCCGATTCTTCATCCTTTCCCCTGTGATCAAGAGATTCTCGTCATCCTTGAGGCAGGATCCTCTTAATGGCTCTCTCCTGAGCTGCTGCTCATGCAAATCCACGTTTTGTTTTGGCAGCGTATTGCTCTGCAAGTTCAAATAAATAAGCATTATGTGTTTCCACCAAGGTTGTGTTATGCTTTTCACGACATTTAACGCCTTATGTTTGTCCTCCATTCATTCTCTGCTAATTGAAGCCAGGCAATTTTAAACAGCAACTTGAGCCGCAAAATGTATTTTTTTAAATTTATTTAAATTCCCAAACGTGCAAGGCAGATGAATGAGTTACAGTGGATGTGAAGGTGCTAAGTTTAGATCAGACACGTTAGGGTCGTGTGGCACCAGAAGTCATGAATATGACAGATACACATCATCATAGAACGACTTCAAAGCTCATCATGTTTCCAGGCAGCAGTCGGAATCGGGCACCTCCGGTTAATGGCAGAAAAGGACCCACAAAATCACTAGGGATCCTTGTTTAGAGTGCTGAAGCTCAGCGCACATCACTTCTGGATCATCTGAATTGTCAGCTGGACCATCACACATTCTCAAATATCCTCTCACACATGCATAGAGATGACAAGTGTTGTGGCTTTTGAGTGATGCAGGGAAATGATGTTTTCTTGTCACGAGGCTACAATCGGAGGTGAAAGCTGTGCGTGCGGAAGATCTGTGTATGTTTTTCTGCTGAAATCATTTTCCATTGCTCATTCATTCTTTTTTAATCAGATGTGACAACTATTTAGTTTAATAGAACAGATGGATAAAACAAATGACACAACATAATCGTGCAAATTGGAAGCACGCTCAATTTCCTTAGGGAACATATTAGGCATTGTAACCATTGTGAGGGCCACCAAGCCAAACTACAGGTTGAAAAACATGAAATAATAACATAAATGAAATGAAAAACAAAAAGATTAATCTGTACGGTGCAATTAATGAAAAAGTACAATTAGAAAGTACAATATGCATGTGGCCCCGGGGCCTCACTTTGCCCATGTCCGCTCAAACACATATATATACAAACACTGTTTACGCATAATCTTGTAAGTTACTACACAACAGCTCTACACATTATACTGGGCACAAATAATGAGAACTGTTCTTCACTCTTCACCTTTCCGACCTCTGTATGATGTAAGACGAAATACTGACCCAATTGAATGCAATGTAACAATATACTTGTCGTGGAAGGCAGCTACAGCGTGTTAAAGCAGATTGAAATAAACATTTCCACACAAAGAAAACAAACACACCTCGGACAACATGTTATTTTATATCAACACAATAACACAAACACAGACACATGCTCATGCGGACACTCATAATGCAGCACAAACTGGCACTCTAAGGCAGACACCAGTGTCACACTGCAATCCAAAAATGAAAACACACACTTACCGTATGTCTCACACAAAAATACCATACTACACACACGCTCATTCTGTATACAACCATACAGTGATGCACACAATACACTTGGAGACACTGAATGCAGCAGAATCATTTCAGAAACGATCACACACAACACCATCAAACAAACATTTGACACATTTTTTCGAGACACATCAACAAACTAGAATAGATGGATAAATAAATAAATATGAATGTGTGAGCCAAAATTCATTGAACAATGGGCAATGACATACATAAGGAGCACACGTTGGCTCACTATATATGTGATTCCAACCCGACTATCTACCACTGATGTGACATCACCAAAAGCGCGCGCACATAAGTTAGTTTCCGCCCCAACTACGCAGTTTAAACCCGTAGTTGGTTGACGCGAGACTTGCGCTACAATATCTCAACAAGCCGACTGGGAGTCAACAAAAACTGCGCGCGTAGCAGAAGCATGTTTGCTGCTGAAGTCTGCGCGCACTCCGCTCCTGCAGCCCGCTCTCCGTCGTCGCTGACGCGCAGCACCTCCCCACTGCTCCTCACTTTGACAAATTCCTGGACGTGAGCAGGTCTGCCGAGCAGATTCCTCTTCACACCGCTGATGTGATTTTTTCTCAAGTTGAAAAAGCTCCCTCGCACCATTCCCCCCTCTTTACAAACTACTCCTTTTTAACGGAGCACAATGGGACTCTGGTCGTTTGGGAGTTCTTCTCTTTTGTCGTTGGCGCTGGTGTTTTACTTTCAGCACAAGTTTTTGGCAGAGGCGGATATAAGTTTCACACCAGACCGAAGGTTTAGTGTGGATTTTACGCAGACTGAGCGGTCTTTTTGCGGGGGAGCTGCGGACGACTATAAAGTTTTACGCGCGTTTGAATCAGTTGATTCTGGTGCGTCATATCCAAACAAAGACGAGGGTGATAAAGCTCGAGGCTGGTTCGACCGCAAAACCCAAATAAGCGGACAATTTGCCCAAAAGATTCTGGAAACATCGACTGGAAAGTCCGGAACGTTTTCGGAGCAGCGTCCGGTCAAGGCGAAGCGGAGTGTGGAGACGCGCGCTGACCATGTGGATACAAGCAGAGCGTCGTTTCTGGAGGGTGTCCCGGGTGTTTCTCACTACAGAGCCGATTACCGGCGAGCAGGCGATGACGCAAAGGGATCCAGCCAAAGACAAAGTGAGCCGCACCTGGACACCTCCACTTTTGCGCTGGCCGGAGACTCGGCGCACAACCAGGCGATGGTGCACTGGTCCGGACACAACAGCAGCGTGAGTTTCACACTCATCTTTGACTCTTGAGTAAATCTCATTGTTTGTAATCGCGCTGTTAGTTTGTGGCACATCTTTACGCACACTTGTCCACGCGCGCCTCTCGACCGAGCAAATGAAACACGATCCTATGTTGAGTGCACATCCCCTAACAAAGAGATAATAGTCGCACAAGAAACATAATGACTTTGTGAGGCGCAAAGACATTTTCTTAAACAAAAAATCAAACGCCACACGCGACACTCCAATCACATTTGTTGAAAATTGCGCGCCAATACCAACAAGTGTAGCGTCTCCGTAACAAGCGACACCACACAAACACGCTTCAAAATGTAGGGGCAAATCACATTTGAAAACACAATGGCACAACTGAAGTAGACACAACAGCACATATTTCACACACGCACAGCACCATACTATTCATCGCACATTTGCAGACACAAAAACTATAATAAGAATGCATTTTCATCTGAAAATTCTGTCACTATAAACATAAACACCCCACCAACAACACACTTGCTGACCAATAACAACACATGTTCACACAAGCATTTACATACACGCTCTGAAAACACTCATTGACACACCTAGAGACACACATCCAGGTATACAAACACACACACAGCGGTTTTCCTGGAGTCTATTATACTGTTTAATTTCATACTAATGCTCAATTTATGAAAGTCATGATTCAATTTGGGCTTCTGCCTCTGGACTGTTGCAGCGCCTATTCTTCAGCTGCTGAATAATTCTGCACTTTTAAACTGTAATTTGACTTTCAATTAAACATTTAACCCCAGAGGTGGCTTTGTTTGACCCCCATCTTTATGAGAATACATTTTTTTTACCCTGCAATCATAAAGTATTAATAATTTATGAAGTAATCAAGTAATAGGTGCGGCAGGTTTCATTAAAATAATTGTGTCCAACCTGAACCTGCACAAGATGCTGATGAGACACAGCCTGACCTTTTTGGCAAATGGAGTTCACCTCCATCATTGACATTTGACGCTCGCCTACTCTGTCACCTAATTGCGTGAATGAATGCAGCATTGCGATATGCTCGGTGTGGGCATGATGCAAAACACTCAGAGACGGTTGGACTGACTGACACGATGTTGCAGCTCAGACCAAAATCTCCACCCTCTCCTTTGCTCTCTCACTTCCTTCCATGCCTGTTAGGTTTGTACACCGTGTTACACCACCACGGTAACAGACTGGAGAAGATTTTATCTTTTACATGACATGTTCCGCATACACAAGTGATATGAGCTACAGCAGTTATCGCACCGTGATCTTTCGTTGAACGCAAAAACACGGTTTGTGTGGCACCAGTGTTGACTTGGAAGCAGCGACACAGATGTGAGTGTCAGATAAACGATATCGATGTATGCCATCTAAAACTGGTGTTGTTTGTATGCTAACATCTGAGTTTGTTATTCTGGAGCGTCACTGATAGCCAGTGCTGAGGTGCCATAATCACTCGTGATTTACATATTGCAATATGGAGGCCATTAAAGGTGCCATTGCATGGTTGTCTAAAGGATGGCTGAGGAAAACCGAGGGCCAGATTTAACTGACTCCAACACTCCGGACTCTGATGGGATTCATTTTATATTCCCCACCATCCATCTTTAACCATTTTTAAAGAATTCACTTCATGTAATTTTTATAATTTTCCAACTTTCTTTTTGTCATGGACAGTGAAATTTGTTAATACCAATGGTATTTTTTGACTACTTACAGACTACTGTATACCTGTCGGTGCTGTTCAATTTCAAATGCAGACAAAAACAGGGCATACCTGATTACAGTTTGTGGTGAAGGATTCATCGCTGACTTGTTTGGCTCCTCTCTCTAAACAGAGAGATAAAAAGAGGGAAAACGTGACCTTAGAAAACCTAGCATGAATAAAAAATGAAAAATAGAAAAGCATTCTGGAGAGCGCAGACCTCTATCATGCCACTATCTTCCAGGCACAATGTATATATTTTCATTCGTTTTTTATGTTTTAAAAAATATTGTTCTTGGTTTTTTTTTTAGCAAAATTGAATTTTTATTGATTGCAGTGAGCTTGACAGCACAGCAGGTGGCAGGAACGTTACGGAACTAGACGCCGTGGTGCACACAGTAGGTGTGGAAAGTGGGAACTGCGCCACATGGAGTAATGAGACTTAAAATAGTTAGTAGATCTAGATAGTGACTCGGAACGCTGCCAAAATTGAGTCATCCATTTCATGTCCCACTGTCAACATTTCCTGAAAAATCCTAGGTGTAGATTTCTCTGTTTTGTGAGCCGTTTTGCAAACAAGCAACATGCTGGAGCATTTTATATCTTTATTCAGACATTCATGCTTACTCAGACATTTTATGAGAGCTTTTTTATTAATGTAATAATGCCATGGTTTAACTTGAATAGGTAGTAGTTGGAAAAAAACAAACAAAAAAAGAAAGAAAAAAAGGTGTTTTCCTTAGTTGAGGAATTCCATGACCGAATTTACTCCAATATCCTCAATAACTATGTATAATAGGCAGATTGCTGGCGGGTAATCTGACTTTTAATTTGACACAATTTCAACGTGTCCCTGCTTTTATCTTCGTCTAAAAAGTTGAAAATTTGTAACCTCTCTTTGTTTACTGCTGAAAGATTGCAAGAGAGCACATAGTGTTGCATAATAATGTCACAGTATATTTAAAAGCTTGGTGGAAACACTCAGGATGGTGGCAAAAGTTTACACAGGTCTGGGATGGAAAAGCTAAATACACTGATAAAAATTTCCTAGTGCTCCTCTGGGAAGTTTGTGGACCCACCCGAGGTTTTGGTAGTTCACAGTAGAGATGTACGTTCATTGTTATTAGCTTTACCTCGCTGCCCCACCTTACATTCATGCAAATCATTGTACTAAAACAAGATATGTTCATATCATAAATAACATTTACAATTTTAGCTGTATAATTCTGCTATTATTACAGCAAATATTAAATATTCATTTTGAAGGGTCATGAAGTGCTCTCTAGCTATTCCTATAATGCACCTCTAGGCAGCCTAACATTCACCAGGTGACTCTCCAGACCAGGGGTCTCCAAACGGTTCCAGTGGAGGCCACAGTGGGCGTGGGTTTTTGTTCCAACCAACCAACCAACCAAGCAGACACGGCACCCACTGTGGCTCTTTCTTGTTGACCCCTGCAACCAATGGCCCTATGAGGTTGCCACTAAAGCAACTTGTGAACAGTTTTCTCAAGCAAGCTGTATAAATAAAGTCTTATTATCTGGGTCTTCTGTCAGCTTCCCTCAGCCTCTGGCTGCTTCCAGGCTTTCCACGCTGGCTCAAATGATCGATTGCCGATGTTGAACGATAGACAAATGTTTCATGAATTCCCTGGTTGATTGCCCCGTATATTTCCTGTGGTCCTTCCTCATGAACATTTAAACTTGTGGACTTTGGGGCGGGATTGTGGACCCACTTTTATGACAGTTTGCAATTACAGTGGCGGCACCAAAAACAAATATTCTCCCACTACCTTATGCTGCTTTAAGGGTCACTGCTTTACTACTGCATAACTCTACTTGTGTTGCTACTGCTGTTTTTTGTGTGTGATGTACTCCAAACATGTTGACGTGATCTCACTATATCTTTCAAGTATATTATTGACTTAATCGTGGCTGTATTTGGACTAGATCTTGACGTAGATGTTCTTAAGATGGCCGAGTCCTAGTTCCGATGACAAAAACAGACGTTTCTCTCTCATCTCGTCTTGTCACCAGTCTTGTCTCTTGCTGTCAAAATCACTGGAAGCTTCAGCGAGTCATGATCTGTTTAAATTTTCAGTGCATTTCACTCAGTTCCAGCTCAGAAATGAAAACTGTGCGAACCCAACGCTCCCCTGAGCATCCGTTCTCCCTGATATTGTCACTGTCGTCCAGGCTTTTGTTCTGTTAAACACAGCTCCCAGCGTCATTACTGACAGACTCAGATTTCAGATATATGCAGTCCGAACAGCGGCTACCGTTCCCAAAAGCGTGCCTGGATCGGCAGAGAATAAATTGATGGCATTTTACGACGAGGTGATATAGCTCCGACTATATTAGATGTAAATGACTGATAATAAATTCAATCTAAAGGGGACGTTTGAGGGGAAATGACTTGGTTCCTGTGGTCCAAGCTTCTTCTATTTGATATTCATTTCAGGACATTTTCGCCTCTGATCTGACCAAGAAGTTTAATCCCACCAGCTTTTGAAGGGAGAGCAATATGAAAGCGAACATGCTCGCCAATCTGTGTCTTAGCTGTTTTTCTAATTTATAGTTTTCAGATGCTGCCGTCATCGCTCGCTGGCTGTTATATAGATGGCATTGATTGGGCTTGTTCATGGGGGAAACGCGCATGCTGCATGAGATCACTTTTACATTCATGCTTCTTAAGCACATGCTGGATTGATTCGCCTGTACACATCTTCTTGCCTCCTAAATGTTCCTCGACGGCCTCTTAAGTGATCAAGTCATGATGGAACATGTGTAGCAGCGTCCATGTGAGTGTGTGGTGACACTCATATTTGACTTCAAATTCACTCCCTGTCAAGTCATTTGGACGGGCGCTACGCAGCCCGAGGCGTGTGTGATTCGTCTGTAAAACACAAACATGCTACGCACTCGCTGGGGATCCATTCCTCATCCTCCTGAAGGCCAGAGTCTTAGTGTGGGAGCCAAGTGACTGCTGATGATCAGGGAGTTATTGGCAGCAGAATCAGTTGTGGTTCCTGACTGACTGTGTTTGTGTTCATGGCCAAACTAGGACACTCTGAGCTTCAGTGAGAGTCACACGACTGGGAAAAAAATTGTGTATTTTGTGAGGTTCTAATCATTTAATTATTTCGCCATCAGTTGACTGCACTTAATTATAGTGAATTGAATCTTTCTTTAGAGATAATCATTAATAGAATTATTTACTTTGTCATATGTCCATTCACGAGATAAATTCCACTTATTTAAATGCTATATAGTCAGTTATCATGATTATTTCTGTGACTTTTTACAAAGAAGTTGGACCTCGCTAGAACTCTGCACTGGGTTTCGTTTCATCCAGAAATGTGGTACATTTCAAGAGAAAATAGCAATTCACTCTTTCATGCCGCTACAAGAGGATTTTGATGTCTTGTGTCAGTCCATTTTTTTCTGTGTTTCATATCACCCATTCATATGGACCAGTTGGCGCCTACTGTGCTTCCTAGTTGGTACAGCTGACTGTGATCACCCCATTCCGTGGGCCATTCTGGGTGTGGTTGTTGTGTTGCAAGCTGACTGTGCCAAGCAAGGCAAGGCAAGTAGAGGCAGGGGCTAAGAGCTCACACGAGAGGTGACTGCGTTTATTGACCGTCAAGTTATCTTCAACACATCGTCATGACGTCATTTCAGGAACGCTTTCAATAGAGGGCAATTCTTGGTCCTGAGCTTCATATACAAATCTGCATTTTAGGAGGAGTAGGCAGTTCTTTTACTGGAAGGCTACAAGCAATACATCTGTGTTATACATCGCAGTTGTCCTCAGAACTTGGAAAGTCCCAGCTCCGCCCCCCTCCCTGACGTCAGCCAACATCACATTTCTTACGGTGGGAGAATTCTCACTAGCCAGAGTTTGCAAACCAAGCTGGCTTCCCCAAACTTAAAACAGGACGTAGAAGTTTATCATAAATTAAATACACTGACGGAAACAGACACATTCTACAAATTAGTATTTCCTTTTCATCCTACAGTATTTATCAAGAAGTAGCTTATATTCGTTCGTACATTTGAGAATACCTTTTCGTGGACGTCGCCATATTCTTTTCCAACCTCAAAAACTGGAACCCACTGACCTCGGCTGTGATGTTTTTCCCAGCTCGGACTTCCAACTTCTGAGGTAACTGGAATGCAACATGAATCATAGCCAGCTGCACCAATTACTTCAGGAGGCATACAGTAGAAGGAGCATTCAACAGACAGATAACATATTTATCTTTATTTAGCTATATCTGGGGTTTTTATTATTGCTGTAAGATGTACCTGTACAATCAACACCCTCAAACCCTCCTTAAGAAAAAAAAAAAAAAAGGAAAAACATGTTTCAGCGCCCCATTATAAAAATGACTTCAACTTTGACACCTTAATAGAGAACAAATCATGTTTCTTTTTGATTCATTTTCACAGCAAATATGGGAAAACACCAGATTTTTTAATTGCCGTTGGCGCTAAACATAGTGCTTTGTTCCCCTGTAGTCTTCTATTGAGGATACACAATATTCATCATGTAATCGATGTCACAACAGAGTGTTAAAAAAGGAACATAAAGCCATGGTAAAGAGGGGGGTTGGTGTGTGTTTTTCAAATATGTACGAAAATGACTTGTAATGCATCAATTATTTTTAAACAAAAGAGTTCTTCAAGGTCACAGATTTTCACTTGTCAAGGATTTACTGTTTCAGTTTTTAAAAACTCAATATGTTTAATCAAATGTATGAACTCTTTTATTTCATTCCCCGTAAAATGCATCACATCACACATATTTTCAATGAATTACAAGTAATCATATCTAGTTCACAGTCGTTTCATGTATAAATATTTATAGTTCAATTTTTCTCTGAATATTTATATGATATAAATAAAGTTTAATAATGAACTCACTCATCTCAATGTGAACATACTGTTTATTAAACTCAAATGAATTGTCTCAAATGTAAAAATAATCATTTAAAAAGAAATTGTTTTTATGGATCCCAAATATAATTGTAGCTAAAAAATAATGTCTAGTATTGAACCCAAGTTTGGGCAGTGAATCTTCACCTAACGGACCAGGTTATCTTTTGTTGTGTCCAAATGATGACCTACTTTGGCGTCAGCGCACACATTTGATCGGCAACCAAACAATGCTGAGTATAACGTCAATAAAATTACCCTCCAAATGGAACTACCTTGTTATTCTGCGATGACAGGTTGCTGATATAATTGTGCAGCAGTGAGACGTGATGGTGCAGTTTACTCTGAGACTTGTGACGCTCTTCAATTCCAGGGATTAAGGTTAATGAACGTCTCTATTGATGTTACATCCTGCCCTCTCTCACTGCTGAAATGATACTTCAAGCAGGATTAAATAAAGTCAATAAGTTCGCGCCTGGTCATCTCGAGCTGCGCCAGTGTTGATGAGACCAGCTGTTCTTTGGCTGAGGAGTGAAATCTCGCTTTTTTTTTTTTTTCCTCTTTCGCTTGGTCCGAGGTGATGAGAGTCAAACCAATCTGTCGGCTGTGTAACGTTTTTCTGCCGCTACTGACTGGAAGTCAGACGAGCCTCCTGGGCCGCATTGTCCGCATACTTAATCAGAATCAGGCAGTTATTGTTGCACATAATCTCGCTGGTATAAATAGATAGTAAAAAAGAGGAAATGCTGTGGCCTGGGGGGACACCTGTGTTGAAAAGCGCATCATTAGACAGACAGCGCTTCCATTTAACATGCCAGGGCGGCTCGAATCCCAAGTCTTTGATCCGAAAAAATCAAATGGAATAAGTTCCCAATACACAGAGGTGTTTGACCGAGGTTTATGGGTGTTAAGAGATGATGAAACGTGTATTAAACAGCTTCCGATGTTTTCATTTTTAAGTGAGGATAAAGGTTTGACAGGCTTTGACTTTTGTCTTGATAACTTATGAATAACACATCCATTTGTTGTTACTCTAAATGTCTCACACGCGTCAAAAAACAGACAGGATTTGGCAACGTTTTCATCAGACCTGGGGAACTGTGTGGCATGAAATACATTTTCATTTTATATAGAACTGCGTTTAAAAAAAAAAAAAATCACAACCTTATCCATTTTTGTCTTTTTTTCTCCATCAGAAATATAGTTTTTTGGTCATAACGCAACATATTTTTTGTGCAAACATGCAGTTTTTGTGGGGTTTGAATTCTAACATTTGTTTTTCTACTGTAATCTTTACATTTTCCCATGTTGAAATGTGGCTCAGGTTTATAAGTCACGTTAATCGTTTGGATCTATACTGCAATAAAATTCTATTATCGATAATCTAATTATACTAGACATATTCTTGCTGCTGGAAAGGTGGACTGATGACTTGACAAACTTTCATCTCCTTAAATTAAAACTTACATTTCTGAATTAGATTTCTATCTGAACATTATTGAAATGATCTGTTTTATACTTTTATCTCACTTACTTCTGTTGCTGTTTTCATGTAAACTCAATTGACGGCAGCAGTGTATATCTTGGGAGGACTCATTTGCTGAGTGGTCAGCACTCCATGAGTCAAACCAGTTTTCTGTCAGTTTGGTGAGTTGACATGTGAATGCCTCACAGGATGGAAGAGAAACAAAACAAACAACAAAAAAAACAGTGGCGTCTGCAAGAGAGGGTCTGCTTACACAGTCACGAAACAAAAAACACAAAAAAACATTCTTCCCAATAAACCTGTGTTGGCTTTTAAATCAAATTAGCCATCATTTATAAGTTCTAAAAAGTCATTGAATATTTTCAAAATTTTCCAAAATATGTCAAATTTGAAAAAATAAAACAAGTAATTGTATACTTTGCGATTATTTAAAACAATAAATTGTTCTCAAAATCCATTATCCAAAAATGACATATTTTTTTATTAATTTAATTATGAAATTATCATGAAAATGAATCTACAGTAATAAAGAAGCTTTAATTTAACTTTTGTTTAGCAAACATGTTATGCCTAAAACAAGCTTTCAGCATCCTTTAAAGATAAAAAATATATACCTAAAAAAATCTGACTTTATCATATTCATGTACATTTAAAGGAGTTTCCATCGTGGCGTTGTGCTTATGATGATGGCACCGATGGTATCACAGGGACTGCAAGTGGCCCCTGAGCCAACATGTGGCTTCCTCACACACTGGCTGCACTCACAGACTTCTCAGTCCCACACATCTTCCGGACATCCGTGGAGCACTCTCAGAGATTAAGGGAAAACCAAGCACCTGCAGTCAGAAGACTGAAGATCCCATCTGGTGCAAGGACTTGTTCTTAACTAAACGTCTGTTGCGTCTCTGTAATGGGTCACACTGGGCTGCTAACTGCTGGATCACTAGTTGTTTACCGAGTGTGAACAGCGATGCTTCCTTGGCCATCATCTGTCTTTACCATCTGACAAAAGCTGAGGTGAAGCCATGCGCAACACAGTTATATATAGATGGAAGTCATGATGAAGGAATATAGAGATGTGGAGACATAAATCCTGCCTGACCATGGCTGGCGGTCAGCTGTCAGCTCGTGTGCGCGTGAGAATCTGATGGAAACCACGGCGAATCCAACGGCTCAGGAGGTTTGATGGATCAAAAAAAAAAAAAAAAGATTTTAGAGACAGTAGCATTTCTACACTGGCCGTGGTCATAATTTAGTGGAAATCCCAGTTTTTACTCAAAGGACTTTCATCTTGGTCCATGAATGATTTGTGCTGGGAGACCATAATGCATCCCATCAACATTGGCTCTCAGCACTTCCCCAGCACTTAAACTGCAGTTGTGTCCCACAAAGTGCTTTTTAAGTAGCAAATAGAGGTCCAGATCCCCTGTCTCTGTGAGGACGCTGTCATCTCTGGGTTCCACTCTGACTGCGCACGTACGCACGCACGCTTTCCCTCCCCGATCAAAGCGGCGACGCCGGAGAACGTTCCACGGATTTGCATGTGATTAATTAGTTGAATATCCGTTGAAGGAGTGAGTGACAAACTATAGCTGTGATTGTTGGTTATGAAAGCAAATTTATGCATTTTCTGATTGAGGATGCGCTTCATTAATTGGCCTTTGAGAGGGAGCTCTAATATTGTGCGTCTTGATGAGCATGTTTTTTAAATGCCACCTCTTATGCCATCAGCTGGGCCAAGTGCTGTGTCCGGTGTGGCGCGGATACGTGTGTGGCGAGGAGTGTCAGTCCAGCTAATGACTTGTTTGACTCTGCACTTTGCTGTGGCAGGAGCGCATTAGTTCCGCGGGAAAATCATTCTTTTTTTGGCGGCTAATGCGAGACAAAGATCCACCTGAAGTGGCACACGCAGCAAATAAGGAGCGTGTTTTCATCCCACCGCCAAACGCGGAGCGACACATCTGGAAAACGATGGAAGAGTCTCTGAACCGGTTCTTTTATAGCAAGACCCACCAGATGCTGCGTTGTAGTTTGTGACTGACAGGAATTTCATTTTCATGACAGCGACGATGACTCACTCTCTAAAAAAAATTCTGAGAAATGTTAAGCTAGCTAAAAACAGTCGCGGCGGAGGGCTATTCCAGAATTAAAGTGGAGAGTTGATCTCTTCCCAAATGTGTGTTGTTGGATGTTTGCTTTGAAAATGCAAAGAGAAGCTGCTGAGTCATGAGTGTAATCGTTCTTATCATCTTCACTTGTATATGTGTGTACTGTTTTTACAACACGGCTGTTCAAGGTCAATTCCGAAAACACGTGATTGACTCTCAAGCATGCAAATCCTGAAAGTATATGGAAAGTATATGCACAAAAAATAGCGAGTTGAAATAGTTTAGAGAAGCTTGTTTTCACAGACATTTACCTGCACACAAATCCTGCGACCAATGTTGTCATTCATGCTTCCCTAGCACCTCACTCCTATGAGTGGTTATTTGACGTAAGGAAACAACTGCCATTACACACACGTTGCTATCTCTATCCTTGTGGGGTGCTCTTATTGCCGTAACCCGTTCCCCAGCCTCAGACTAAACCTAACCATTCAACACAAATGGCTAACCTTAACCAGGACCAAACTTAAATTTACTTATAACAACCCAGTTATTTTGAAGTTTCAATCCTCAAATTGTGGCTTAAATTTGTGGGGACCGGCAAAAGACCCCCACTAGGGCCTGTGTTTTCAAAAGGTTGGTCCCCACAAGTACAGCTATACAAGGATACAAACACACGTTGGTAACTCTATCCTTCTGGGGTCCACTTGTTGCCATAACCCTTTCTCCAGCCTCTCACCCTAAACCTAACCTTCCAAAACAAATGGCTAAACTTACCTAGGACTCTGAACCAAACATAAACCCAATTACAGTTACCTCATTATTTTGAAGTTTTCCTCTCCAAGTTGAGGCTTGGATTTGTGGAGACTGGCAAAAAATTCCCCACAATGCAAAACATCCATGGCGCTGCACCATCACCCATACACAATACTTGCACATAGCTTAGAGATTCACTGAATAGAGTAACCATTTCCACTTGCAAAGATGTTCCAAATACTTGACCTCAGCTGTTCTCCCTGCAACCGCCATGGTCCTCCTGCCTCTGCCTCACTATTCTGACCTATCTCTGCAGATCACTGTATCATCACCAAACATCATGGTCCCTGAACTCGTCTGTCCGTAACAATAGCAAACAAGTAGTGGCTGCAAGCCCTGATGTAATCCTATTTCTGTAGTGTCAACGTTGGACACAAAATGTCCTTTTGACAATCATCAATATGTTACCTTAGAAGGGACAATGTTTCAGAAAACCCCTTTAACAACACTCGTGACTGCAAAAGTGCTAGCCATGATGCACATGCTTATTTTGCCCAAATTGTGGTGTGCTGTCTTAAGAACTCGCAATTGTATATGATTTGTATGAACAGACAGGTGTGTATGTGTTTGACTACATGCAAACCACTCGAGACACTTTGTCCCAGTTGCCTCAGAAGTGGGAAGTTGGAACTGGGAATGATGTCACAGCAGTGTGTAAAGCAAGATAGTGTTGCCCATGAAAGTTATTCTCATGCATGACTCATGCGCTCCGTTTGCATCTACAATTTCTTTGGTTCAAAATGTTCACTTCCTGTCTACATTTGGGGAAGCCATTTTGGATTGCTGTCTCAAGGATTCTCCCACTTTCTGTAACAAACCACATACCTGCCTCCAAGTTTGGTTCATGGCTATAAGAAAAAACTGCCAATTCAGATTTCAGATGCTAACTGTACAGTACAGTTTAGCTAATGGTGGGAAATATTCTGAGCTAGCTGCTGATTTCCACTGTAAACATTGTTCTATCTATCGCTATCAGTTAAAGCACTGTAGATTGCTTCTGTATTTGGATGGAAGGACACAAAGAATCACATCTGTGGAGGTTTCTGTCAGCTGTCTGAGGTTCACCTCTTCTGACAGACGAGAATTGAAACTCTACTCATGTATGAAATTCATACTCAGAGGACCAGAAGTTCAAAAATGGCTTTGCTTAAAGTGTATTACTAGACTTTCAGCGGTGATGGTGTGTTTTATACTCAATACGGAGTTCAACCACTGCAAGCATCGGTCCAACTGCTTCTCTTCCGTTCTCACTCTTTGATAGCAGATCTGTTTAAATCCAAGTAGACGTCTCTGTCTTGTTTGTCTTACAGTCTTGTGTTGTTTTTCCTCCTGCCTCAGGTTCTGTATTTCAGACATACATGTGGCGGCTGCTCAGATCGACTGCTGCGGTCTGTATTCCTAATGAATGTTTGATTGTTTGCTCTCCTTTTCCTGCATTGGTTCTATCAGCTTTTTGCATAATTCAGCACAATCTCAGCTGGGATTGATTCCATGCTCCTCAGTGACAATATCAGGACGAATTACAAAGGCAGAATGGAAGCCAATCCCGCGCACAATTATTTATAAATATTCAATTAACGTAGCGTTGAAAAGGACTGCATTAAGGGTTAATAGAGCAAAACAGGAGGAGGTGGTACAAGTTTATTTAATCCAGGGGTTTATTCATTTATTCCTGCCTGACAAACCTGCTGGCTGCAAACCAGAACAAAGTGCTTTTGTTGTCTCGCTCACAAGAGCCAAAGATGTGAACCGGTGTCTTGAGCATCAGAAGTCGAGGACTGAACACCCACTAATGTTGGCATCAGCGTCGCGCTTATCAGCACCAGACAGTTTGGTATTTTGAGTCCGGGGAATTGGTCCTTCAAAGAACCCGCTGTTGTCCCAGTAATGAATAAAAATGCAAGAAGGTTATGGACAAATAAATGATTTGTTTGGACACACCTCCACTCTTGTGTTATTGTATTTGGGGATATGGAACATGATGGAAAATGAGGCTGTTATTTTGGTTTATTCAAAATCAACAAAATCAAGTCTTTTCATTTACCACGTGTGGAATAGATTCTGTTTGGGATTTTTTTATGATTAAGTTCCATGCAAGTATCATAATACTTCTTTCGAGAGTGGTAAACAGGTTGACCCAGAATCCAGAACGGTAGATGCCCACACAGATGAATACAAAGTGGGATGGAGATTTTGGCAAACCTAAAGCACAAAGTTCACTTTTACACCTTCTTCTGACCTGAAAGGAAGGGAGCTTGCATTTTGTTTTCATGCTTTTTACAGCAAATGCTCCGATCTCATAGAAGCACAACATTAAGGTTGAAATGAAACCAGAAGATGAACCCTTAAATCAGGCACGGCGCCCATGTTTCACATTTAATGGAGGAGTTTAAATCTTGCTTCTTGAGGAGCAAAAAAGAAATCAGTGGAATATGAATGATAATTCAGCCTCATTCTGCCCGCGATCTGGGATTATCCTTTTCTTCCTCGGCCGGCATTTGGTTCCACCACAGCTCCTGGCTCGCAGCAAAGACTCCTGCAGGCAGAACTGGAGCTGAAAGCCACCAAACAGTTCCAGATTGGAGACTTCTTATAAGATTCGAAGTGGCCACTCTAAGAGAAAAAAAAAAAAAAGCCTGGCAGCAAATTTAATTGTCTATTTATAATCAATGGTTTGGTTTCTCGGGTGGTTAACTCCTCTAATTTGGGTGGTTTCATACTGTGCTCGGTGCAGATGGCTGGTTCACTGCGAGGACTATCTTGAAATTTGAAGCAACAAATTTGAAGTGTGAACTGTGTTTGTTCTGTGATTAAATAGCAGTTTCAGAAGCTGTTCTGTTCTCTTCTGCCTTTACACTGAGTGGAATTACATAAAAGGCAAACAAGAAATTTGTTCTTTTTAATAGTAACACGTCTGCCAGTTGGGGAACACCAACCCCTGTCTGGTAACAGTAACAGATGGTGAGTAGATAATTTTTCAGTTGCACAAATGCATAATGGTCCTAATTTTCTTTTTTAAATTTCTATCTATCTGTCTATCTATCTATCTATATCTATATCTATCTATATCTATCTATCTATCTATCTATCTATCTATCTATCTATCTATCTATCTATATATATATATCAATCTTTAAATTGCACATTAAATATTTTATTACTTATACTTTTTACACATTAGGTCCATTTTTAAATGAGTTTTTGAATGATAATGACAACAAATAATAATTGTATATACATTCATATTGGGGATGCTCCGATCAGGATTTTTGCTGCCGATCACCAATATCGATACCGAATAATCAAAATGATGAGTCCTCAGTGTACATGTAAAAAAAAATGAACCATAAAGTCATTTTAATTCAGACACGTTTTTATATACCAATTCAAGAAGGCAAAAAAATAGAAGAACCTCGCAGCAGCGACTATTCTGTCAAAAGGACAACTGGAAACATTTAATTCGACGTGAGACGTCGCAGGTTGGTGAATCTCTTGAGACTTATCTATCGCTATGAAATATTTACATACTGGCTGCTCGTAGCGGGACTCCGAGACAGAGAGCACTGCATTTATGGAAGTTTCCATTCCGGATGTTTCAGATTCAGGTGGCGGATGAAGGCAGACACAACCAGTGGGGCTTTGTCAGGTCGCCTGATCGATCACGCTGAAATCGGCCAATAATGATCGGTGACCGATCGTTCACAGCATCCCTAATTCATATACAACTTTTATCAATTTATGAGCCTTATTAATTTATTAATAAATTAAAAATATAAATTGTAATGAATCCACTTACATTTTTGTATGCATTTTTATTTGTCTTTATTTATTCATTTTGGCGCCACCCTTCTTGTTCACAATGTAATGCGTATTAAAGTCCACACCTTGTCAAACGGAAGACAAAGTAGAAAATAGATGATGCAGCATCAAAGGAGGATCTGCGGCCGGACAAGTCAAAACCATCTCAAGGATATAGTCTGAACATTCCCTTAAAAGCATCCTTCAAAGAAATGTGAAGGTCAGAATGAAGTTAAAAAATATGGACGTATAATTTGCCAAAGTTATTTTCCTTGACAATGTTTTGGTTGCTCAGGCAATTCACCTCTTTGTTGGGTAAAATGCCCTCTTGGCTTGGGGTTCCCAGCCCTTAGTGTTGAACTGTACTCATGTGGCCGGTGCGCTTCTGTGTTGTGTCTTTCTTGTTAAAATCAAGAAGAAGCAGACCACTATCGCAGGAGGACACTTTAATCGCTGATTCTGATTCCTAGGGGAATAAAACCAAATCAGCCTTACAGTTGCTCACTCTCCACACTGAAAATAAATACATACATCACCGACACATCGAGTGAGGAAAAAAAGATTAAATAAAAACATTTACTGTGCTTAAAAATATGCAAATATCTACACTAAACAATGCGGTCAAATACAAGAAGACAGGATGATGCAAGATGAGACAATACAAAAGAATGAAAGTGCAAGATGGCAATGAGTACAAAACGTGGTCACTCACCTCTTCAATAAAGAAAAAAGGGAGAGGACAGCCACGATTTCAAGCCAAAACACACGAAGAAGAAATAAACACGCAATACACAACCATGAAACCAGGCATACTTAAAGAATGAAAATAAAGAAAAATACAAGCATTTTGTGTAGTTATATGACAACTTTGATCTTCATTCGTAGCCCCACCCTGTAGCCAGACTCTTGACACAGTCCAGTCTATCCACTCAGTCTCCTGGCTCCTCTTCAAATCGCCTCTCTCTCATGTGATATTTGTCCTCAACGTTTCTTCTCCTTTCTCCCGCCAACCTTCCCAAACCTGATAACTGCTTAGATGTGGGCTGACACTCCGGGTCTTTCTCTTACCTGTCAAACAGCTGATCCCTGTAGTCCACAGTCTTTGTCTCAAATGACAATGATGATAGCACGGAGCAATCGTCTCTGAGTTATGTTCCAATAAGCCCGTCATTGTTCCATTCCAACATAAACGATCTCATTGAGAGAGTAAAAAGCGCAGCTGTAACATAAGACATGACTGTTAAATTCTTAAAAACATGACACACAATGGAACCTTTTTCTTCTTTTCACCCGTTTCGGACGCATCTTATTGAGCAGTCAGAACTAAATGAGCTTATGAAATTCTGAAAGATCTGTCCTTGAGTCTGGAACACACTTCTTTTAAAAACAACAGCAGCAAGAAGCTGGCGTTTGTGCTGGCGCCTCACAATGCAGAGACGTTATCGGTGAAAACCTCGGCCTGTTTCTTAATTCCCCCATGATGGGCTCAATTGATTCCTCAGACCTGTGGAGCTGGATGAATCAAGGCTATCTGACCGCAGGAGTCATCGGCAAACATAGGAACGCTAGGCTAATGCGCCGGGGACACTTTAGCGGGGGTTTATTTGATGAAAGCAGTGTCCCCTGAGTGCGTTTTCGCCCATAAAAGTACAAACAATCAATTTGGTCCACAGATGAGACGGAGACTGAGTAAGACCACCCTTTCGACCACATCTTTCTCATAAAAGGAGCCTGCTAAGTGCTTCACTTTGCTGCACTTCCTCGCGGAGCTATCATCAGGGATATTCCGCTGGCTGCGCCTCCTGATTTCGCTCTTGCTTCTATTAATCCCAGTAGAAATTTATGTAGATTTGAACTGATCCAGTACTTTTTCTCTGCAGGTATTTGCAGCGGATAATTTCTAATAGATTCATCAGCAAAGCTTTGATATTTTAATGCATGCAAACACACTTAGCATTTTGTTGTTTTTGAACGACGCGGCGTAATGATAATGAGGAAGGAAGGATTGCAGCGCCATCAGTCATCAGTGTTGTCTCTGTGGTAATGAGTCTTTTTCATGGAGGTTTCATTCTTCATTAAGAGCAACTTATGGGTTTCAACTGAGTGACACAGCGGCACAGATTTGAAAAATAGGTACCAGAAAAAGTTTGGGAAAGGAATTGTCTCGGTTGCAAGAGCTTTCTAGTTAGACCATCAATTTTGAGATGTTTGTCAAAAAAAAAATTCAATTAATTTATTATTAATCTGTTCTTTGTTAAGCTAAGCCAAATGATATGTCAAAAATAACATAACAATTTAGTTTATTATATATATATATATATGTATATATCATTTTTTTCGGTGAAGAGCAGGGGTGAAGTTGTAAATGCATACTGTAAATGTTCTGCTAATAATGACATCAGAAACAGGATGTGTTTTGGAAAATGTGTTATCGATGTGAATGAATTCAGGTGTGAAGTTCAGCATTGCATTTGGGCTCAACTGTGGTTCATATTTAATAATCATAATCAAATAATATTGCATATGAGAATTATATTTTCTGCTCTGTTGTGGATTATTTATTGTTTTGTTAACTTTGGAGGACACATTTCTTTTCAAATACACATTAACTACTCAAGTTGTTTTTGTTACTTCAACAATATAAAACAAAGACAGAAATAAGAACGTATAGTTGTTCCATCACATTATATACTTAGAAGGTCATTTGATTATATACTGTATATATTTTTAATTCTGTGTACCTTTTATTGAACAATTGTCATTGTAAATCACTAACATTTGGAAGTGATGAATATCTTAACATATAGTAACTACGGAACAATATATAAGGGCAGTATTTCACTACCTTTAATAGCTTTTCAATAGACGATCAGTTTACAGGCTATGGGCCACTTGTGGCCTGAGGCTGCACTTTGGCCACCTCTGCATTATCCTGTGCTCTCCAATTCGCCTTTCCTTGTTGGCCAGAAAAAAACTCCAAATAAAACTGTCACTGTGACACAAATGCTCATGAACATATAAGTTAGTGAAGTCTTTGGCTGACCCTCTCTATTGATAATTTCGAAAGATCTTCTCATAGATTACCATCAACAATGACACAAAAAACAACTATACATACATACAGTACTTAAGGGCGAGGCTTGATGGAGGTCTTGCTTGTTGGGTCCATACTCTTCTCTGAATATTCCTTCTATGGAATGGATCTAAGGAGCCGTCTCAAACAGCAGCATCATGATAAGACAGATGGGAAGTGTCGACAATACGATGATGGAAGCGCAGCACAAAGGGAGGCAGAGTCCATTCCCATCTCTTCAGCATCCCACCGAGGTGAGCAGGTTACCTGCTTTCCACCTGCGCCTTCCCCTCCTGGTGATCAGCAGTGTCTGGTGGCCTCCCACACATACCCCGGTCTGCCACAACCATGCAGTCCATTACAATGAAGAGCTTTCATCCGAAATATGCACCAATATGTCATGAGGCTGCCCTGCTCCAGTCCTGGACGAGGGCCCTTGAAGAGTGTTCCAATTTGGATTTGTTAGTTGGTTTCAGGTTTTAATGTTGCTATTTTTGAAGTTATGTAGCGTTCCATGTCCAAGAAGGAATTATTTTACCTTTTTATGTGATGGAAAATCAGAACAAATGCCCTCCCACACCAGTCCCCCCCCCTACATAAACCTCCCTACACTATGTGTTTACCAGCAGTTCTGTTTTGAATGTGTCTCCTAAATGCTGTTTGCACATGAGAGAGCACAAAACCATTTTGTGTCCTACTTCATTTTAGACTTGTTTTCCTTATCACATAGAAACTGGAAATTAAAAGAAGTCGTCCGCAACAGATCAGTGAAATATAAAAGACATTAATTAGCTAGTTGACTTTAAGAAAACTGTGTTTGTGAAATTGCTCAAATGGCTCTTTCTTGCCTCTGGCTTCTGTTTCTGCCGTTAAATGAATTTGAGGTTTTAATGAGTTTACTGACAAATGGCACCGCTTTTATTCCGTGTGCGTCTCCCAGGACTGCATAAGCTTGAGAGAATTCAATGCAGCAAGTCTGAACTTGTGTGCGCTTTTTGAGCTCTTCCAGCACAGTCTTTTTTTTTTTTTTTTTTGCTATTTGCACTTTGGTTCTTGCATCCCATGTGCAATAGTGGTGACATCCGTGGAGCAACATTGTTGAAGAATCTGTAGACAAGCTCACACAAGCCAGAACTGTCTCTCATTTTTCAGTTATTGTCTTTTGGATGTGGAAGTCTGCTGTGAGCTCATCTGCTAAAATACGTTAACCCTGCGGTACATTGAATTAGCAAAACACTCGGTGAGCGCAGATCTCTGACAGGCCTCTCATCTCCAGTCATTTAGGCAGTGGTTTTCTCTCTTCTGCCTTGAGCTTTCACTGTATATCCAGAAAATGTAAATGGAATCTGCTGTCTGTGATCAAGAAAACAATGGTAACAGTCAGACTTATGCAGAGGATCTCTCCTTGGTGGAGTTAAAATCCTCACATGCTTGGGTTTAGTAGTGGCCTGAATGAGCTCATTGATCAATTACATCAACTCACTTGCTATTTCTGAAGTTCCCTCAAACACTAATTATAAATCAATATAATTGTCTTGAAAGAAGAATTTTGTGCTCATATCCGCTGCTATCTCATCCGACAGCGAGGCAGATGACGTCTCAAGTAAGGTTACCGATTCAGGATGTGGTTTGTTCCACACATAGAGGAGTCCTGAATGCTGCACGGTTCATGAAATTTCTAGATATTTCACCTCGTATTACATTAACAGCTGATATACACATATCACATATCACACATATCATTTTCTTTTTCTATTGAGATAGTGTACAAATATTAAACATGAAAAAGTGAAATAAAGTTAACATTTTCAGCTGAGAATGGTGATCTTACTGAGCTTACTTTGAGCAAGTTTGTTTATAGTTTTGCACTTTATTTCTTATTCTTCTTTGCCACTAGTGGCCACTGTTCCCAGTTAATACCTTCAAATACTTTCCTCTGCTCCCATTGGAGAAGTAGAGCCCCTCTCCTCTAAAGTGATATTCAGACTTTGGTGTATGAAGGTAACTTGTGGAGAACAGTCTGCGATTCATTATTAAAACTCTATTAATATTTGAAGAGTGTAGGTGAGATTCATTACAAGTTCATCTGTAGTTCTCAGCTCTAAAAGATGAACACTTTAAAGCCGCGACTGAAGAAGCTCAACTGCAAATGTGCTATATAACCAGATTGGTTTCTGTCTCTGAATATTATCTATCTGTCATATCTATCTATTGTTGCTCTACTGTTGCTCTCCAAGTGTTCATGTAATACATCCAATGTTACGCTGAGCTTTTTCTTTTCCTTTCAAGAGCAATATGATGTCAATAATCATATGTATATTTTCTACATCCACATAATGTTTCAACCGTGTTTATGAAACAAACAAATTTTCCAATATAGTCTCAAGTCCAGATGGTTGTACATATCAGTTTGGAGTATTAATAATGCGACTTAACTTGTTACGGTGGGCCAGGTTTGAATGTTGTCATGTTGCCTCACTGCCTCAAAAGAGGCCATATTTATTAAATGGAACAGGGGTGACATAGTGAATTACAATCCACATGCACATGTGAATGAGAGTTCCTGAATTTGAAAACACTTTTTAAATGAAATTCTGAAGTAGTTAATTTAACATTGACATTTTTTCAATCATCATCCCCTGATTGAGGTGGTGGCCACTTCACACAAACGGATAAGGACTGCTGTGCTCTGTATGGATGTTTTGCTGGGTTCACATCAGCTGATGTTTATTCATGAGAATGTAAATGTAACATCATTTAGCTATGAACTCTGTAGAGGGCAGGAAGGTAAATAAAACACTGATACATGTTAATGCACGAGTTGTTTATCAGGAAACATCACTCACAGCCACCGTTGGGGGGCCAGAGGTGAGATGAGGGGGGGGTCCCAGGGAAATCAATTTAGATGAGGTCTCCATCTGGGACTGAAACGGTGCGAGATCTACGCTTGAGTTGATAATATTGGGCGGAAAAGAACGGCACTTGTGTGACGTTTCACTCTTGACTCGCAAACTGGGGACGTGATGCTCGGAGACATTGTTGCTTTTCCTTTTCTGTCATTCACCGTCCAATTAGCCGGACATCATATTTGAGGGGGGCATTTTTAACGATGCTTACTGGGGTCTGAGTGAGCAACAGGTTTCATCTGTCATGAGGCGTGGGGAGCAGAGTAAAAAATAAATAAATAACTACCCGTGTGCTGCAACAGTCGATTTGGTTTTATTAATAGTCGTATTGCAGTGCAGTTCCCGGGGATGATTCATGCCTAAATTGCGAGCGGAGAAGATTTTCTGCTGCCCACTAATGCAGAAATGAGATACCGCTCCATCCCACAGAAGTACTTTACCGTTTTGCCGTCGAACTAATAGTTCCATGTTTGTTTACTACTCTCCGATTCAACCAACGTGATGCCAAGTCAATTAATGTTAATATCAAGCTTGTTGGGAGGGTGCAGCGGAAATACGTAGTTATGTTTTGTTGTGGTCGATATTGACGTTGTTTTTGCAAATAAGCCAAAGGGCAAGTTTTCAAAGCAAGGCTGGTGGTGAAACTGATCCCTGCCATCATGAGTGCCTTCTTCACCGTTACATCACCATCAACAAGTCAGTGGTGACAATAGAGACGGTATAAAGACTGACAGATGATGTGGCGAGATATTTGCATAGAAAGTGAAGACTGGGCCAGACAATTGCGCGTGTCACCAGGTCACCTGACCCGGGCCAAACCTGAGCCGTTAACCCTGCTCACTCACCACTCAAATGACCGCTGCTTCAGGTGTCAGTGCAGGTCACTGATAGTGTAACTATCATGATCCTTAATTGCAGCTTTATTGGTGCATATAATTTAATATGACTCCACACACTTGAAAAACAGGGTCCCTGGTTTGTCATGGTCAGGGCAGACTCTCTGAATAACTCATGTGGAGGCCTTCACTGACTCACTGGACTGATCACTAACTATATGGACCAAGTTTGAGAACACCATGAACCCTTTGTAGCTTTGATATTAGCTATCTGGTCGGCAGAATACAGAAGCGTGAGAAGTTCAGTAGGCAGTGACTTGGGTTTGAGAGATGTTTGACTTCACTGACTCGCTACTTTGTAAAATATATGGCGCTATTTAATGTTAGCCCGAACAGGATTTGGATTAAGGGTTCCAACTGTCTTGTTTGGATCCTAAAAATGTGAGCCATGCCCACGGTTAGTTAAGAGACTGAAGATAAAAAGCTCTGTGTGGTGTTTTTATCATGTTCCTGACGACACGGCTGCCCAATTTGAGTGTAAGAAACAGGGGGTGCAGGGGCTAAATCGTGGCGTTCCGTCCAGTCTTCCTTCTCAGTGCAGTCATCAGATCTGCTCTCAGTTCTCCACATTCTCACTCATTAGTACCAACTCAGTAGCTGAGCTGCTCCGGAGCCTCTGAATGACGTGCTGCTGCTGTGTTCCTGCTACAGTATATCATGTCTGTATTTCGCCACTGTTACTTGATCAAATGCTATGGTTGCTAATTTGGTTTTCTAAGATATCTGATGAGTAGAGTGTGAAGTTTTGAAGAGGTTTAGACAGAGTGTAGATTTAATTCAAACCAAGAGACACCCTAAGGGATTTTGTGTTTCGTTGTTTCCATCAAGCCAGCTCAGTGAATTGACAGGTGTAAACATGTAATTGGTGTCATTGACAGATGACAATCACTGAAAATGAACACAATACGAAGCTCTGAGCTCCTACTTCATTGTATTTTGATGTTTTACTGCACAATCTACTGTAGTGGTATTGGACAAGGCAGGATTTGGAACATGTTCTTCGCTCTCAGGAGCGACCAATATTTTTTTAGGGATGTGCGGTCACTTCTAAAATCATCACACAAACACACAAAAGGATTCAACACACACACCAGAGACAGATAGCTCAGTGAAGCTTCGAGTCCATGTTAGAAAAGCTACTCTGTTGAGCTATTTTTAACTGCTCACTACAAACACTGCACCCATGCGAGCTCAATAAAGCTAACAAACCGGTTGTTCCTTTCTGAATATGTTAAATGCAGACACAGTTGTGTCATTTCAAACATTTATAAATTTACTCGTCTCCTCTTCAAGCACCAAAATTGTGTGGAAATGCCGTTTTAAAAGACGCAAACCAGCACTTTCAACATTTTCTGTACTGTTAGCTAGCATGCATTTTAGCACTCGCAAATTGAGATTGCCATGACATACTGTGTATGCTCAGTCATGTTTCAAAATATGTCTTCATTACTTAATGCAAAATTAGGCTGTAATGACTGTAATGGTTAGTCGCTAGCGGCTTCATGTGTTGTCACGATAACGCTCTGTTTGTGTGGACGCGAGAGTTAGCACAAAGCCTCTGGGACCGACACGATTGAAAACGTTGAGAGGATGGAAATATTATACATCTGACTCATCAGAGATTAAGGTGAGAAGCAGATGCCTTTCACTCCATATTATTAACCCTAGATATTTGGAGGCATTAAAATGTTTAGTTTCAAAACAACATTGACTCCAACTGACTACCAATTGTTGCAGCCCTGAGAGAAATCAATATTAAACTTTCATTTTATCTGAATCCCGATACATAAATTCATTATAAAATCCATTGAGATTCTTATGCTTAACTAAACCACCTTAAATCTTTTAATATAGAAATTTGAATCACTGCAATTGGCGTCATTTGAGTCCAGACGTGAGTCTTCTGATGAATTCTAACAACACATACGTGAGAAGACGTTTCCGTTGAAAGCACAATGCGGAGGGGAAGAATGAGATATTGGACATCTAAGAAATGAAAAAAGCGAAAAGAATGGCTGGATAAAAGGATGACTAAACTCAAATCCTCTGAGGGTGAGAGCCACTCTGAAAAATGATTGGTTGACTTTCCCCAGGCAAAGCTCTCTTTACTCACATCAATAAAACATAAACATGAATAAATGCACGGCTCTCGGCCTTCCAGGGTCCTTACTTAATTTCATGTATGCTTGTGAGCGATGATATGCATGGGAAATTGTATTTACCTGCAAGGCTTTAAATAATTCTGGAAGCCATTTTGTTTGTTTGTCTCCTGAATTTACATAAATGTCGCTGCTGCTCCATAAGCTCTTCAGATTTAGCTCTCCATGCTTTTTTATTTCAGACTTTTTTGCGTGTGACTTCCTCCTCTGAAGTCTGGTGTTCTCCCCATTGGTTGTGTCATTTGCATATATAGTAGGTGCTCCCAGTTGACTGGAGCCCGTCAATAGTCTTCCGTACATGACAACACATAGTTTGCACTGATGTACTCGTGATGTTTCCACTTAGGGACAAATCATCCAAACAGTCATCTGCCTAACTAGTCTGCCGGTCCCAAAGGTGGATCTTCATTGAGCCGATTGAACGGGTCAGATTTCGTTAATGAGCTGGCTGCACAAACACGTTCAGCCTCTAATGGCAATCATTACAATTCCCCGCTCAGAAGCTTCTTTTCAAAAAGAATATCCATCAATCTGGCCACACTGAGGGACTCTCGTTTTGCTACAGAGAGTTAAAAAAAAAAAAAAAGTATATATATATATATATATATATATTGCAAATATCTAAAAAAATCCCATCAAATATCCTCTGTAAAAAGGACCCAATACCACAGTCTGTTGAGAATAAGACATGTAAAAGATTAAAAAGTATATATTAACACATATTTTGTTCCTAAATAAAATGAAAATATTGCATTGAAAATACTACTTTCATGCAAGATAGAGCTTTACAAATTAAAGAAAGTTAAAGAAAAGTTAAAGAAATCAATAAAGAATTAAAGAGGCACAATTAAATATAATATGCATATATATATATATATATATATATATATATATATATATATATATATATCCACTAAATATCCACGTCATATTTTGAAATTTACTTTATAAAATGAACATATACAAATGTAGTGCCCCCATTAAAATAATACTCATGTTTAGTGAGCTGTTGCAGTTGTTGGTTCATTCCACGTAGAAAAAAACACCTCATCTATTTTAATGCGCAAAATTATTAAACACACTGAACCATTGATTTACAGCCTTTACCCACATTTAGACTGTGAAACATCCATTTAATTGGATTTGGGGAAAGGTGCACACATGATTAAAGTCGGGGGAAGAGGGGGGACCTTATTGGTTTGAAGAGTCGAATAAGATTTTTCGAGAGGAAGCATCTTTCATGTGACTGAGTCAATGTCTGTTTTGGTTTACCTCTCACTATTCCTGGCGTCTGAAGACCAGCACACGGAGACAAACAGACCCAGCTTTGGCTTTTTCCCGTCTATCTATTTTTCAAAGAAGGCAATTAGGCCGAACATCACAGCCATTTAACTAAGTCTGTACACCAAATTGATTCCGACTCCGGCGCTGGCCCTTGCAGACATGGCGCATTTACTTATGCAAATGCTTATCTCTGCGTTTGATTGGTTAATTAACCTGTCCCGCCGACAGTCCCAGGCTTTCACAGTGTCGTTTGATAGCCAAGTTGTGGGTCAATTGGGTTTTTAACATTTTCAAAGCCAACTTAAAGGCACGTCTTTGTTCCGCAGAGCCTTGCGCCGCGCTCTCCTGTTTAATGACTCGTTCTGCAGGTCCCACAAGGTTAATGTCTTTAAACCGACTGTAATTGAGCTTTTGACCTCGCTTTCAGGCGTCTTAAAAAATGTCATAATATGCCTTGTTTCTGCTGCTTGATTGCTATTCCATCTCCTCCCTTCCAGCTCAGCCGAAAGCCCACTGCCCCCACTTTTGGAGTCTGAATTATGAGCGTCCCCATGGGAAGTCATTTATAATACCATTGGTGTGACAATAATGGGTTTGCACACCATTTCACTTTGCCCCATGCACCTTGGCGGGCTTTTATGGACCACCGTTTTTTTTTTTTTTTTTCCCCAGAACACAATGTCCAACCATTCTAAAGTAAATGCACATTTAATACGGGACTAGATCTGGGCTTGCGCCAGCGATTAGAATACAACGCCTTTGATCTGCTACCCAGAGTTGTTGTTGTTGCCGTCTCGGTTTCCCGCGAAGCGAGGCTGAAAGCGAGACAAAGGTAAGATAAAAGAAAAAAGCGTAGACAGATTGATGCGTTACAGCCGCTGACTCCATTCCTTCTCCTTGTTCACTGAACAATTATGTTCAGATTCTGTTGTCATGTAGCTATCATTCCACATGAGATACAGACAACTTCTGCCAGCTGATGGGTTTTCTTCTTCTGTTTCACGACTGAACTCACCCCTTGACAGCACCAGGATCACTTTTCCTTCAAGCGCACATTATATGGACACTCTTTCATAATTCTGTACTTCAACATTATTTTCCTTTTTCTAAATAGACAACATATATATTAACATGGGTGTCATTTTATGATATTAAACAAGAAGCCCTACATTTATTTATTTATTATTTGATTTTTTTGCATTGGAAACCAAAGCGGCTGATGGAACAACAGGTGGTAGTAGCTTTCCATATCTCTCTTACACACCAAGAGTAAAAACCACAGTGGTGACTGCACAAGTAACCCCAAGCCAGATCAATATTAGAATCACTATTTTTATGCTGTATTAAAAAAAAAAAAAAAAAAAAAAATCTAATGGAAAAAATACAAAATCAAACTTAAAATGTAAATAAATAAATAACAATTTGGAATTTACTGAATATGCTATTATAAAGTTCAATCATGTTGGAAGTAAGTAGAACCAACAGCAGAATACAACAACGTGCAGCAAGAGTATCCTGTCTCTGTTCATATCAAAAGTCACAATACTGTGATCATCATCTACTGCACCTGAACGTCCCCATATTTTTTTTTCTCTTTTCTCTCTAGGTGATCCTGATATTGACAAAGTTGTTTGATTTCAACCTGGGGGCTGTTACCGAGAGCTCACTCTGGAGGTAAGTCTTTTTTTTTAATCATCCAAATTGAAAGGTAATCGCATCATGGGAGAATTGTATCAAAACAGGAAGCCCTAAAAACCCTATTACATTCATACCGGCAGCAGTCGGCAGTGAGCATGATTTATGGAGCGCCTCTTAGCTGGGATATGAAAAATCAAGTTACACCAGATGAAGTATATTTTAATAAAGCAATGTGAAGTAGTTCACAATGAAGCTGGATCCTCTTTTACTCCACAGACTAACAAAGTGGAGCGACCTTTGAGAAAAGCCCATTTTCCATCCGGTTCTATTTTTATAAAGGCTATTTTTGAAGGACAAAATCAGATGAAATATCCGACAGATTCTTTGTCTGATTCTCTTCTCGTCTCTTGAAACTTCCTGATGGGGTTTTTGATTGATCGTCCAACGTAACCTTTTGTTTTATAAGCAATTGACATGCAATTGCTACTGTATAGCCTCAGTAATGGCATTGAAGGGTGAGTAACTGTGGCCTGTCAGGTCATAAATAAGAATGGAATTCATTAAGGATTATAAAATCGAGCCCGATCCACGTGCCTTTCTCTCTCTCGCCTCTCGCGTAGCTTGTGGAGAACTCATTTCATTTTGAAACGCACGTAGAAAGAGAGACCATCAGTCGGCCGCGCCGAGACTTTTCAAATTAATATCAGTTTCACCAGAGGCGCCGCTAAGATTTACACCTGACTTGACACGTTTTGAAATCCCATATTGTGTACAGAAGGTCTTCCATCATCAAGATGTCTGCTTAACTACAGGACCGCAAAGTAAATTTGAGCGGACCGCGGGGGATATGGGCTGCGGGGGCGCTAATGTGAGAGCTATGGAAGAAATCAAGTCATGTGTGATGACAACCACATATATTCTTTGTGTGGATCGATTGCTGAATTTATTATGAAACCCCCCCCCCTCTATATTTATAAAACACACAATTTTCTTGGGAATATTGGGGAAATTATTTGACTTCACTTTATTACCTCAAACTGCATAATCAACTTTCCATTTAAACAACTGTAACAAGTAAAGACTGAAAATACAAACAAAGTGTTTGCCTCATTCATAATGGACTACTGGCTTGTTTTGAACAAACAAGGTGTCTATCATACTTGGAAAGAAAACATGTCTCTGCAGCCAAGATTCCAATGCTGTTTCAGACTCAAATCGAAAATTATGTTTTTCATCAGTGGTCTGAATTTAGCTTCAGAGTACCAAGACTCGATTTATGAACCCACATAAAAATGCCAAACCAGTGAGGCCCACCCATGTTTTTGGTTGATACTCCCTACTGGTCACCTGCAGTTGCAGACTCACTCCCACGCCGACCCACACATGTGCTCACTGGGGTGCTACAGTATTGTTTTAAGAGCTCCTGATTTGAGCAGTATTGAGGCTGTTTGAGGAATCACAAACAATTTGACCACAATATTTTGGAAAATACATAAAGAAATCCAATTGATCAAAAAAAGAAAAATCAAAGACACCTTCACGATTCTGGTCGCTTAGTTCTGATTCACGTTCGGTCCAGTAAGGACTCACCTGGTCTGTTTTTTGACTCATTCTGGAATTACTCACATGGCACATTTATGACTTACGTAGTCCAGTGATATTATAATAGAATAAAAATAGTCATGTTTTTGTACTGTTTTGAACTGAGCTAAAATTTGAATTGCATCCAGCTCATGAATCCTGCCTGAGAATATGTTGTAAGACTTGACACACACATGATTGACTTCATAGCAGTGGAAATAATCAAAGAATGTTCTGTCATTGCGAAAACAACATCCAGATTAGAGTCACCATTTAAAGAATAGTGGCAGTGGAACAACTGGACCTGAATGAAGGCATGAAGGAGCATATCCTTTTTCTGCAGCCTAATTCCATCATGGTATCTTCTAAACCAGGCATGGCGAACGGATCCGCCACTGGTTTTGGCTCCAACCAATAGACAAAATCACACAGTCTACCCAGTCAGCTCTCTGGTGATCAGTTGGATCTGGATCAGTTGATAGTCTTCTGGTGCTGCCTTGCTAGGTTGGAACCAAAACTTGAGGGAGGGACAGTTTTGCCAAGTCTGAACCAAAAAATTTTCGTGGTAATTCGTGACATTCAGAAACTCAAACATACAATGTGTTATAGGCTCCAAACATTACAAGCAAGAATGTGTTGATCAGTGTTATTAGCTGTGTGGTCGCTGAATTCATGTGTGACGCCCATGAGAGGGAGCGTTCGTTCATGTTCCTTGTGGGGCTTTGTGGTGGTGCTGAAGGAGTATGGGATGTGACTATTTATGGCCCATGTCCGAGTGTGGTTAGCTAATAAACTGGGTCATTTCCAGTGAAAACCCGGCTAAGGTGTCCTTCGATGCTAGTTCTGGTTGTGACCTTTATGGACAGAATTTCTAGACCCAGCTGAGGTGAGGGGGCTTGTTGCTGTTACTGCCTGATGCGTAACTCTAATGAGACAGGAATGCCGTAAATTCCCTGTCCTCCCATCGCGATTTATCTAGCGGCCTCATCGACCACCGCCTCCTGCAACGCTTCCTCTGTTTTTGTTTTTTGTGCAAGAGCTCTATCATCAATCCTTCTTCCACAGTCGACATGTTTGGTTCGGAGTTCGCTGTCAAAAAATTTTGACTGTGGGCTGCTCCCCCTGGTGGATATATTGGTCAACAGCAATACCAGCATAAGGAACGCATTGAAGTTTGTGATCAGTGACGGCAACATCGTTTGAAAAGTTAAAATTTCGTACGTAAGACAGCCTCCAGTGGAATTTCTTGGCGTTCAAAAAGAATGTTTGAGGTTAAGATAAGGACGCATGTGCTTAACCATCGAAAGCCCTCATGGTTACTTGTGTACTGTATAATTGTTTGATACTATAAATTAAAACATGTAACACAGATGGCTGACGTTGGGAGCAAAAGACCACTTGATCAGGTGGTCCAGTGCCGATCCGCAGTCTGTTGACCGGGACTTGAGTGGTGGTATTGACCGAATGGTTGTCGCACATGTGGCCCGATGGAATTACCCCAGTTGTCCTTGAAACACTAACTGAAGCTTAGTATTAAACGACAGCTGCCTCTTTGGCTGTAACAAATGAATAAAATACATTAGTCAATGAGAATGGTGTTGAGAGGCTCGAGAGAAAAGGAGGACGCTAACAGAAAAGCATCAGACATCATAACGCCTGCTAACACCTGGAGCAGTTGAAGACCTTGATGGGCATGAAGAGGAGCCGGAGGAGAACAGGATGAGGAAAACGTATTTGGTACTAGTTTTTAGCAATGATGCAATTACTTCATATCACAAGGTCAAAAATGCCTCAGGCATTTTTTGCATCCCAGTGCGGCCCTGGTGATGAGTGTGGAGCGGAAGGTTGTCGATGTTATCAGAACACTTTTCCTGATCTTGGAGTCATTGATGGGGAAAATGGCATTGCCGTATGTGGGAAGTCTTTCAATGACACTCCTGGAAGCAGCTAATGCGAAGTGGATAGACTCAACAGCAGAACCCAGCTGGAGTTATGGAGATGTCAGCTTAAACATCTTGAAGGAAATATGTGGACTTGTTTGAACATTATGGACATTTGCGCTGAAGAGTTTCACACTTCGTGGTCAAGCCATTGATTCTCCTCTATAACACAACATCCATCTTACAGACGTCCTTTGTCAAGATTGCCAACGTGTCAAGGGGCAAGTCTTTGCAAACAATGTCAACAACAAGCAATTCAGATCGCTGCACGGACAATGATAGCAGGCGTGGGCTTTCTATCCAATTATGCCGTGAAATTTCATTAAGAGGCACTCAGGTAGAAATGAGAGCACGGACTGGATGTTTGCGGCACAGAGGAATACGAGGATTGGGATTACACAACACATCTAACCTTGTCTGACGCATTGACATAAAAGCAACAGGCTGCATCCGTGTGCATGTCGGAAATTCAATAGAGCTTCATTAATGTGAATATTAAGTTTCAGCACCATCAAGTAATTGCTTGTTTTGTAGTTGTACACGTCATCTTCTTTACCCTAACAATGTGGAAAATTATTATTTGAAATATTCAAACATTTACTATTCATTTATTACTATATTTACTACTATATATTTACTTAAGATATTATTTTTTTAAATTCTTGTTTACTATATCTATCTACGGATGCTTTTTGAAAATACATTTGTCTGTTGTACAGAATGTTTTTGTATTTCAGCTCTTCACTCAGTCTTGCGCCGCTTCGGCTAGCTAGCAGTCTGTAGTGGCAACAGAATCCAACAGAGCTCAGTGCGTTATATATCCTCCGTTCAATCATTAACAGGTGGATGAAGACAAACAAGACAGTACAGCATGATCCTGACTAGCAAACCACAACAGTGATCCCAACTTCTTACTCTTTCAGAGCAACCCTTTACAACACAGAGCCCCAAACCTCCCTGGTTAGTGGCTTGGTTAAAATCATTTATTACACAACATGACCATTAGGAATTGATTTCTGGGGGTAGGGAAGTTTGGGTCTCCTGAATTTGAGGTCCTTTGATCTCACCCCAAATAAACAGAGGCTTCTCGCTGAAGAGCCACCAGGTCCAACCCTCCGTCACAGTCTGTTCAGCGAGGCAATTAATAGACTTCCAGAGCCAGTCTGTGCAGAACTAGAGTAAGAGTAACACTTCATTTATCTGGGAAACTGAACGGAGCATAAACTTCAGTAAATTTTCGTCGATATCTCCTCATTTTGTTTTAGCCAATTTTTTTTTTTTTTTTAATGTTTAACATGCATCGCATGTTGCCAATTACATGGTGAGCTCAATGAGTGTTAAATCAATTCAATGAGTGAACTGTGAACTGTGAATTTTATGAATGCATACTGTGAAAAGGCTATATGAGTAAAATGGAAGAATGCTAGAAGAATTGGAAAGAATTAAAGTCGAATGAGGAGATATGGAAAAGGTGGTTCTTGGGGGAAAATGGGGACTTAACAGAATAAATAAAAAATGAATGAATAAATAAAATGTATTGAATATATTTTGAAGTTTTGCAAGATATGCTATAAAATTAAGAAGGAACTTAATTCAATGTGGGATTACAAGAGTCAATGTATGGGGAGGTTTATTTACTAGCCATGTTAAGTATTTGTTTTGTGATTTGCATGAGGAAGATTTTTGTTTGTACTTTATAGAGGGCTCTTGATTGATGAGTAGAAATGAAGATGATAGTTGTTTTAAGATAGACGATGGTTATATTATTGGTCACATAAACCAAGGCCAAATGGGGATAATACCGATTTCTGATCAAATAATATTAGTGATAAAATCAGGAATTTCATTTTCTACTTTGAAAATTAAAGGAAGTTGAATTAATGGATTTTGTTATGATTTGTTATGATAAATGAATATGATTTATTTATTTTGGAATTATGATTTATTTATTTTGGTAATAGTAATATTCAAAACAAAACAAAAACGAAATTGATTGCCATACATGGTCACCCTGGTGTGGTGAGTTCAACCCTGGTTTGGCTGCCAAAAGCCTTTTTCAAAAGGCTGCATTAGTGTCCAACTCATCCTGTATTGAGCCGTTTAGGCTTGATTTTATTTCAAAATGTTTAAAGAATGGAGTGAGTGAATTCACGTTATCGACGCTTAAATTCCCTGCAGGCATTTTTCTGGAGCTTTGAAACTGTAGTGATGGCGACCAGCTGCCTTCAAGACATCTACAACCACTTGATAACTATGCCTAATACTCGTCTGTTGGGGCGCCAAAAGCTTGGGGGGATGCAAATAGACACAAGGGACACACTAAAAGTAAAAAGGTCCAGGATTTGATGCGATACCGATGATGCACATCTCAGAAGGTATAAGTCGAGGGTTCACCAAAGAAAGGTCAGGCGCATAATGTCCCTCCTTTCCACCAGCGCATCAATTTGTGCTTGCGCCACATTAAATTGCTCGTGGCGCATGTTTCCAGAGAAAGTGTACTTTTCTGAAGAGGATTTTGCTGTTTTGACCTTTACTGTACAACATGTTAAGGCAACATCTACACCTGCCACCGTCAGTGCTTCACAAGACAGTGTGGAGCGCTCTGGCTTTAATTCAACATGACTCACTCAGAGAGTGGAAGCTACATGCTCTTAAGTTTGTCCCTGGAGATGTGGCTTCATGTAGAGAGCAGAAATTTGAAAATGTTAGCCATTTGCAGCCACAGATGAAGTTTTGTACGAGTACGTCTGCATGCTGAACGTGTACAGATGCTGATATTCGGTGTATACTTATTAATGCAAGTCAGTTAACTGGGAGAAAAACATAAACAACATTTAGCTTCAAACCATTGTAAAACTGCAGTGTTGGTTATTCCATAATTAATTAATTAATTTATTTTTGAACCAGGGTTCCCCACCTCACTTCGTAGCTGGACTTGCTCCAGAAGGTATCAAAGATAGGTTCAGAAACATGCCGATCAGAGAGGCCATGTTTAATACATGCTGCAAGCATTTATTTATAAACCCACCTCAAACAACAAACCAAGGTTCATCTTATTCAATTTTTGCCATTATTGTGTTGCCCTAATATTGGTACTTCATTCTTTCACATATGGACACTGAAAGAGATCCACACGGGGAAGCTAACAATAAATAAAGAAATAAATAGTGAGTGGGCTTTTTTATCCATCCCTGTCTCACACCATTTATATGAGATTCAAGGACATCTGACTGCTCAAGCTTTACATATATTGCTGTAGATTACATATGTATACTTGCTCAAGGTGACAAGAGACACTCACAGCACTACAGGAAGTGATGTCATCTGTAGTTATTAACAGCATAGATATCATCCCGCTGGACTTCAAAGATAGCTTCCTGAAGTGAGGAGTGCAAATGGAAAACATCAAAACCATATGATACAAATGTATATATATCTATCATCGATCGCTGCGTCAATGAAATGTTACAATCTTGCCTCCAGGTCTGTTGACTACGGCAGCACATACACAAAACTCAACGACAAAGTGGGTTCAAGGACAGTTTTAAGCTACCTGTACGTCTGCCCGACCAACAAACAGAAGGTCAGCGTCTCTTTATTCCGCTCGTACATTTCACATCAAATTGCTGCTCAAAAAAAGAGAAAGAAAAATGAAATGTATTTCTGTCTCCAGGCCTTTTTAATACCATCTCCCTTTGCTTGCTGCTCTTTACTTTAGATAATGATGCTCAGCGATCCCGAGGTAGAGAGCGCGGTTCTCATCAGCGCAGATGAAGGGGCCAGCTTTGAGAAGCATCCCATTAACTTCAACATCCTGAGTCTGCTCTTCCACCCAGCACAGGAGAACTGGATACTTGCTTACAGCCACGACAGCAAGGTAACTTCTGAGTATGTGATGCACTCATCCAGCCTGAATTCGGAGCTCAATTAGGAGCTCACAGCGGAAAAGTGTCATTGGGCAACTTCATGTGTTTCTCATCACCGAAACACATGTACTTCATTGTACTTCATTTTCGGGGGTCAGACCTATTGTTTAGCATATTGTCTTTGCTTATTTTGCCCAGCCTGTGTTTGATCAGATGTCAGATGAATTGTTCATGCCTGGTTAAATATAATGGTTAATGCAATACAGTGCAATGATGCCAGGCATAGTAGGGTACAAGACACTGTATCATGCTAAACTACAGCCTAAACCTACAGCTGAAAACTGATTTTATTCTGGAATCCATGTTGATTCTATTAGTCTCATTTGAATTCTGGATACATTTTATTTTTGACTTTAACTTATTACAATCATGGCCCCAAGTTCGCGCATATTATACAGCAAGATTAATGTTTTATACGTACCAAAACACATGCAAACCTCCAAAATATTATCAAATATATTGCTAAAAAATAAACTATGCTATTAAAATTCAAGACAGTTTATCAATCCAGTCTGTAACAGTATGTTTGGTAGTATGCTTTTTGGCAAAATTTATGCCCAAAATTGCACTTTTTTTTTATCAGTACTTGTATTTCACCATTTATGCATCAAGAACAACTAATATACATACATCAGCATCAAACACTGGAGCTGATACGTCTGAACTCTGACTTACAGCGTGTTGACTTTTACAGTGACGTCTGTGTTTAGGGAAATTTCATCATGGATGTTTTCAGCAATTCACCTCTACAGTATAATAAACAAATTATACTTAAAGTATAGATCTCAACTCAACTTTTTGACCTTTTACTCCTACAGCTTACTGAATTATTAGGGTGATGGAGACACAGACTATGAAGAAGAGGGAAGAAGGGAAATTATCCCAAAAAAAGCAAGATGAACTTCATCGTTGCTCTTTTCTTGCATGAGCATCACAGTAAAAATCAGGTAGCTATAAATTACAAGGTTTTGAGGTGGTAAAATCCTCTGCCCTGTGAAAGAGCATTGTTTCAAGAGGAGAGTAATAAACAGAGCCACAAATGGCAAAAATATGAATCAGCACCTCCAAAGACAAATCCATCGTGAAGACGTAAATGCAGCCCTGTACATCCAATTGTTGTTCAAGTGAGATAAATGTCCCTCTTGCTTCATTTATTTATATATTTTCCCCCTGCAGCTCTACAGCTCGCTGGATTTCGGAAAGAGGTGGCAGCTCGTTCATGACAACGTGATGCCGGGACGGTTCTACTGGTAAGATAATCTGAAGTTGAGATCCATTACAAGATATGTCGTGATCGCAGCTGTCAGGAGAATCCACTGACCCTCGCATCGAAAAACAGGTTCTTTGAGACGAGAGAGCTTTACATCCACGTCACGTACTGTAGAACGAGGGGAACATCGTCCTTCTTTTGATGGCACGAACATTTTGTTGTCGCTGTCATTTAGTGATCTCAGCTGTTGGGCAGTAAATACCAACATGAGCGCATTTATGCTTGTTTGTCTCTGTACCTGTCAAACCCAACTGTGTTTTTATATCTCCTCGTTCCTACGCTGAGAAAGAGAGGACGACAGTTGGAGGACAATGTCTGAACAACAAACCAATTGAAAAATATGAATAGCACAGTCGGCTATCACTGCTGGTGACAAAAGTGTTATACTTGCTTTTGAGAAACTATGCACATATTCTCTCAGGCAGTAATTCCTTTGAAAACTACCTGCAATTTTATAATAGCGCAGGCCGGTGCTGGTGAATGTTCAAGGAAAAGCATTTTGTGGTTTTCTAACTGATGCCTTTGTGAATTAATTGGCCAACAACATGTTGTTATGCACTTTAAAAAAGTATTTTCAGCACTTACACTCCACCGACACTCTCTTTTTCTCCCCTGATTTTCTCCTCTCTCTTACCGCTTCTCTCTATATTCCCTCCTTCTGATCTTTCAAGGGCGGTAATGGGGCTGGACAGAGAATCTGACGTGGTCCACATCGAGACGCGCATCGCAAAGGGCCGTGAGTGCTGCACTCTACTCTGCCGCAGAACACCGAGACCCACAGGGCCCTTTGCCTCTCATTTAGAGCGAGGTCACTGCGAAGATGAGACCTGCTCGGTTGTTCAGATTGGTCCCTGAAGTCTGAGTAAAGCAGAATGGGTGTCTCCTGACAAAAACAGGGAGTTTTAGCGGCTTGATGGATGTTTCTTCTTCTTAATCTGTCCCCGGTGTCTTATAGACGAATTCCATCACCGCCCTCTCACCAGAGTGATATATTCAGCCAAAAGGAACTCCTTCAATGTTGGAGAGAGGAATACACAAACACACTCACATTGTCTCTCACGAATCATTAAATGTAAATAGACTTCTCATGGCGTACACAGCACGAGAGTTTATCCTTCTCGAGTGAGTTTGTCAGAGCACTTTATTTTATCAGGGTGTTCGTACTTCAAGCATACAATGAGAGTGTGAATTGAAAAAGCATAAATGAGAAAAAGAATTTACCATACCACAGATGCAGATATTTTATTATTTTTGGATTTTAGATTTGAAACAGTCATAAAAACCCAGGTCTACATGTTTTTTTTCGACAACACAAAAACCAAAAAAAAAAGTTGAGGGATAAACCACGGTTGAAAGGTGCTGAGTTAAATTTCTTCAACCACACAATAGCCTGATTTCTGTCACGCCTGTTCTTAAATTGCTAAAATATGAGCAGCTCCAGTAGAGATCCGAAGAAATGAGAGAAGAAAGGAATTGAAGTCTCTCAGTCTACGAAGCCATTTCTAAAGCGTCTTCTCAGGAGGAAAATTACCCCAAGTATTCAGCAACAAATTGTCCGAACAGTCACAAGAGGCCCCACAACAACGTTTGAAGAACTGCAGGCCTGACTTGCCTGAGTTCAGGTCGGCGTTCATGACCTCACCATGACGGAGACAAAGACTTGCTGAGCTGCATGGAACCATGAATTCAAGGCTCATGCCTGGCCATATGTTTGTGACCTCAAGCTGAAGCAAGGTTGGGTTCTCTTGCAGAACACACAAGTGAGTCTGCCACTGAATGAAGACGTCGCCTGATATTGTTCACAAACACCAGATGAGATGTCCACTATTGGAAGGTCCCTTCAAAATAATCTACTTTTAGTTGGCGCCAAAGCCACTGCTTCAGTATTTGAAATTAAAATTAGATTTCCGTTGAATGATTTGACAATTAAATCCCATAATGGCTGACACAATGTGCTTAATCTAATTGTAATGACAATTTGGATTAATAGTGTTGTCTTGCATTCTTAGCAGCATTATCGCTGTCGTGACAGATAAAACAGAGTGGTCTATTCTCCAACATTGTCTCTCCCTTCTGCTCTTTTCTTTACTTCTCACTCATTGTGAGAGCGTCGTAAAGTTCCCCCCCGACACATTAATGATGTGTTGATGGGAATTGCTTTACCTCGATAAATAGTCCATTAAGATAACGTCCCTTTTCAGTCGTAGCTGTTGGTAGATAGCTGGGACACTAGGTGACCTTGGGAATAGCTTGAAATGGCGTTTCGTGAAACAATGTAGTGCAAGCATGTTACCACTTGTATCACAAGTGAAAGAAAATCATGTTTTTTTTTCCCTAAAAAACAAAACACTTGTTATGAACACAGCAGAAATCACAATCTTTAAATTTGTTTATGATACACGCTAAGTCAGCACTGTAGTTGTTTAGTAATGGTTGCTTCAATTAACTTTTTTTCTACATGTAAGCTATTTAAAATGAGCCAGTAATTAGTTCTTGTTTATTTCTAATTGATTTCCTTTCTCCGTACTAGGTGCTCAGTATGTAAAATGCAGAGCTCAGCGGTGCTCAGAAGCCAACAAGCAGTACCTCTTCCCTGGATACGTGGACACTAACTCACTGGTTGTCCAGGATGAATATGTTTTCACACAGGTTTGGATTGGAATTCACTTCTGATGCTGCCACTATCATGTGCTTGCCATTCACCCTCACAGATTCTCCCACACAAGTTGTGCCACTTCGCTTATGTTACTACCACAGAGTCCTTCCCTCTCACCTCTGCCACATGTGTGAGTTTTGAGAACTTTGAATAGACAGGTTGGTGTCCTTCTAACTGCTCACTTTGTATTTGATTTCAATTAGACGGCCACAGACAGGATCATTATCAGAAATGTAATTTTCCCATGTCCTCTTCAGTCATTGATTTCAGCCCACGCTTGAGTGATTTTCCTCCCTGCTGGTCAGCGATGCATTCAGATTCGGTCGCTGAGTCGCTGCCATGCCATTTCCTACTAGATATGTTGTTTTGAATGTATTCTCATGTCCATGAGACTCAAGAATGCTTTCCCAAACTTGGTGGTGAATTGGTGAACTCTCTGTATGTGCTACTCCCCTCACTATTAAAGGGGTTAGATTATGCCTTTTTTCTTCTGTAGTTTAATCTGAAGTTTAATAGCTGCATGTTAAAGTAATATTTACTTGGTGGTAGGATGATGTGCATTCCTGAAAATCTCACAGTGCATTGCAAAAATGTACAGTGCGACTGAGGAACAAATAAATGACATGGTCCTTCTAAACCATAGATGTAAAGATCACATCAATCATCCCAAAAGTAGTTTTATGCCTTCAACTATGTTGGGGAAGCATGTAATTCCAAACCATTCTCACGCCGCTAAATAGCGACTCTTGTGTCTAAGTGACTTTTGTGTCCTGTGTTGATGCAGAAGGCAGCCGTCAGCGTTGCATGTTGACATGTAGGTTTCAATGGATGAAAAGTGGGGAGAATGGCATCTCTCTGCAATAAACAAGACAAGATGACATCATGGCAAACCCCAAGCTCTGTCTTTCTGCCATGTGATGTGAGAAGGATGCTGTGCTTCATTTGAAAGCCTAATGTGTCAACATGCAGCGCTAAACGCTGCCTTCTGCTTCAGCATAGGACGCAAAAGTAGCTTGAATAGAGTCGCTGTTTGCCGCCTGGGGAATGAGAATGGGTTGGCTGGTCACTTCAGTGACGCCTAATAGGTGGAATGTCAGACTATAGGGATACTGGAGGAAACCAAAGCGTAGTAAGTGGAATGTCAGACTATTGGGATACTGGAGGAAACCAAAGCGTAGTAAGTGGAATGTCAGACTATTGGGATACTGGAGGAAACCAAAGCCTAGTAGGTGGAATGTCAGACTATTGGGATACTGGAGGAAACCAAAGCCTAGTAGGTGGAATGTCAGACTATTGGGATACTAGAGGAAACCAAAGCCTAGTAGGTGGAATGTCAGACTATTGGGATACTGGAGGAAACCAAAATTTGTGGAGTTATTTATCTAGGGCAACTCATCTATGACAATGATTCTTTGGTATTACTTATGATGTTTATCGCACTCTGAGAGTATTTCTCCAACGAAACATTTTGGGAAGACTAAATTAAGCATGGACAACGTTTTTTTTTTTCCCCAAGCCAGTCTATGTGCAGGTGCATTTTTTCCTTAACACTGAAGTTGAAAAATCTGAACTCTGGCAACAAGGCAGGTTACGTTGATCAATTTGAGCCCAGATTTTACAGTGATGACTGCAGAGGTGACTATTCATCAACAAGATGAAGATGTGAAATGGAAGAGAAACTGGTAGTAGCGAATTTCTTCGATCACTTCTTTGGAGGATCTGATGGACTTGAGACAGCAGTGTCCATTTTTTTTATTGCTTTTAATATACCTCCACAGTAAACAAGCGCTACAATTCTCTGATCTTGAACTTTAGACCTGATTGCTTACTTTTTTTAGACAACTTGAGAGGCAGAGGAAAGTCACTGCGTGTAGTATTGCAGTATCGCCTAGTCGCATAGGGCTGCTCAATGAATCAAATTTTTATCAGGATTACGATTATGTCTTCCTACGATTATAAAAACATGATAATCGCCATAAAACGATTATTTAGCCAGACACCCGTCTCCCCAGCTTCTCTCATTATGTCCCGATGTAGCCAAGAGCTGCACCACGTTTCGTCCCTATGAAAACTGACCGGTGGGAAGCTGCTGTGGAGGGCACAGTGAGCGCGCTACACACAGTGAGCCACTCAGCGTGAAGCGCCGCCTGTCAGCGAGAGAGCTCGAGCATCTAGTTACACGGAGTGGGGGACACTAAATATTATTATTATGTTAGCTACCGACTCGTTCGCCTCTACAACAGCGGCACAGTATTCAGAACCTCCGAGAAGCAGACTGTCACAACAGCAATGCTAACTGCTTGTTGGCGATGTTTCAAATACCAGTGAATGTTTGGAAGTTTAATCATCAAAGCAGTGACTTCTTCTATCACAAAAAATGAATAAAGAACTGGGAAGATGACCTTAGAAACTTCTTTGCGTCCCAGCCAAGTGCCTGCTCAGCTCGAAATATTGTCTCCTGTCTCTACTGTTCTCTAAAGCCTCACCTTACAGATTGGTGTTTCTACAGAGAACTATTTAACCGACATGAAGAATGTTAAATACTGTTACTGTTAAAAACTGTTTGAAAGTTTAATGACAGCTAAAACTTAAGTCATTCAATAATGAATAATGAATAAATAATCGCGATTATGATACGAATCAAAATAATTATGATTATGATTATCATTTTTGGCATCATCGCCCAGCACTACTTACTACTATTCAAATTCAGTTTTTCAATTTATATTTAAGATTGAAGTGCGTTATTCACTCGTGATAGTAAGCAGAATCGACAGTAGAGTATGCTCTGGCAACTTTGTGGTCAGATCGCAATTATTTCCTTTTAAATCTGTTGAAAATGATTTAACCTTTCGGTGTGAAGGCTGCAGAACTTGAGCAGTGACCCAGTTTCATGAAATCCCAAAACTTGATTGGAATGGCCACCATGTTAGAATGCAACAACATGCGCCACGGAAAAAAAAATAAATCGCAGCATGATTCAGAAATGGTGATTCAATAAAATCCTCAAATTGCATTTAGCTGAGATGAGATTGACCGCGGTGGCAGTGGCAGATATGAGGAAGACGACAGTGAAAATAACTGGACACTGGAGTGTCTGCGTGGAGCCGCCGTGGCACAGATGACTTTCTAGTGACTTTCATTGCTCAGGGCAGTTGGATTTAACTTGACAAAGAGTAATGAGGTTATCGATTGGGCTACAACGAAATAAGCAGTCTTCAACACCTGCAAAGTCTCTTGGGAGAGAAGGAACAGCCAAGTGCAACATCCTCAAAATGTGGCCCGGGAAAATGCAACTCATTGATTTTCGATAGATTATTCCATTAGAGCCCTAATGTAGTGTGTTGGGGGACAAACACCATCCTTCTAGTTGATTAGAAAATAAGCGAGCGCGCGCAGTTACCCCGCTTATATGTGGCTGAAAGTGGTGGAGTGCATTAAGATCTTCAGGAGGAGCGTTAGATAAGGCTGACACGCTTTAAATGAAGACTAATTGAGATAATTATTGCCACTTCTCTCCGTATTTCAGGCATTTTATTTGGGGGAGCAGCTGGTTGCATCCATCATGTACGTCTCGTGTCCGCACCCCATTCCGCTGACGGCCATAAATATTCATCCGCAAGCTCAAATATATATGACATTTCACTGCGCTCTCTGGTATATTTCATGTTTTCTGGTGAAGGTAACCAAGTCAGGACGTGCCAGCTACTATGTGTCCTACATGAGAGAGCCATTCAAGCGGATGAAATTACCAAAATACTGTCTTCCGAAGGTAAGCGCTAGTAAAACCCAGCATGATTTATTGATGTGTTCTTCTGATGATTGTGCTCGATGACTGACAAGTTGTTCCAATCCTATCGAGAGACATGGTGACCCTCAATTTAGAATGAAATGGTATAATCCTAACAAATGTTATGTTGTTGGTTTTTTCAATTATCAGTGAAAGTATTGAATTGAAAACTTTCTTTCCACCAAAGGACTTTGTGTCTTCATTCAAATTCTGCTTGACAATTTAAATTTAAGATTTAACATGGTGCGCTATTCGCTCATGTTAGTAAGCTGAATCTACAGTATGCTCTGGCAACCTTATTTATTATTTCCTTTTAAATGTATTGAAAATGATTTACCCTTACCCTGGGTACAACCCGGCGACCTGAACTCTGTGTGATCTCATTTCCTCTTCCCTCTTCTTTATTCACTCTTTTAGGACATGCATATTATCAGCACAGACGAAAAGCAGGTGTTTGCTGCCGTCCAGGAGTGGAACCAGAACAATACGTACAGTTTGTACATCTCAGACTCTCCGGGAGTTTACTTCACGTTATCACTGGAGAACCTGAGGACCAGCAGAGGACCAACTGGGAATCTCCTCGTGGACTTTTACAAGGTTTGTCAAACAGTCCGTCTTTAAAGAAGCTCAATTCCTTGCCTTGGTACAGTCCGAAATCAAAACCATTTCTTCTGTCTACATAGGAATGGAGTAATCTAGATCAAAGCTTCACTAATTCTTAGATGTTGACAGTGTTGGGGGCATGTTCATGTGTGTTAAAGTACCATGAAAACACATGCATAGAGAGATGTACTGCATGGGAAAAATGACTGTAGGAACTGACAGTGAGTGATTTATTTCCACTGACAAGGAAAAAATAAACCCTTTGGTTCTATGTATGGCCAGGAAATCACTGTTACAATGACAACTCAAAATGCTTCAAGCAATACAAATGGGTCAGCACATATTTACAGAATAAGTAGATGTCGAGTTACCTCCCATCCCTTTCCTGGAGAATCCTCTACGCTGGGAATAATCTTTGGTTCAGGGTCATGTTTTTCACAAGACCACTAGCTTAGTGACTGGCATCATACTATGTACTGCACGGTTCAGTGTTAGACCCACTTTTAGAGTAGTCTTGTGGCTGCCTTGTCTGTTTTCTTTTGGACCATCCAACCATTCAAAATGCCACTGTGGGGTTTTATCTGGGTATAAAGCAGTTTTAGTTTTAGGAGTGTAAGAAAAAAAAAAAAACAATTAATCTCAAATTTACCCTGATGTAATGCGTCGTGTCTTACCTTGATAGCTCCATCATTAACCCTGCAAGAATTAAAGAAAGTCCAGTAAACAAATAAAAATGCATGTTTTGGATGACAAACCGGTCTTTACTGTCCTGACAGGTTGAAGGGATCAATGGAATGTATCTAGCCAACAAACTTTTGGACAACCACGTCAAGACTTTCATCACGTACAACAAAGGGCAAACCTGGTCACTGCTGCCGGCGCCGGCCACCGACGTTGATGGGAACAATCTCCACTGTGTTCTGGTGAGGAGGAAGTGAATGAATCATCCGATTCGGGGGAAATGAGCCCCTGACACATATCATTCATCACACCACGCATAACTACATTAAGAGCCTAATTTCCCAAAGGCCAGTGGCCACCTCTTTTGTCCTTTTGGCCTGTTTGCCTTTTAAATGCCCAATAAAGAAAGGTATGAAAAATTATTATCAGACCTCCTACATCACAATTTGTCATTAGGTCTGGCTTCCTGTGTCCAGATTTCCCATTAACCTCTATGATTTTCAGTATGGAAATGAAGTCACCCCGGACTAATGAATATTAGATCACCCTGAATTACATCAGTGCTTGTATTCTGATTTGACAGCAGGCGTTCAATAAGCAGGTGCGATTAATTTTTAGAATTCATAAGAACTTTCTAACTCTTACCGAGACGCACAAATGGCCACGATGCCTCTTGCTTCTTCCCTGACCCCTCATCAAGTCGTACGCTTTGAGTCCTATTGATGTTTTAAATTTGCTTTCATCTGGGAGATGAGTGCAAAAGATTTGAATCAATTTAGGAGTTTTATCAGCGCATCTTAGAGAATTTTAATTACATGCCTTGTTTGCGTTGGAATGAAAGAATTGAAATGCCCTCCATGTCCGCTCAGCCGTTTCTTTTTCTGGCAGCGGGATGAGAGGAACAAAGTATCTTTGTTTCATAAATGGTCTGTGAAAATGTTAGCACTTTTCTCACAGTGGGAAGTTTGGAGGCACAGCCAATTATAATTGCCGCTTTAAAGATTTGTCTGATACGCATTGTCTCAAGCTGCGCTACATTGGATTCCGTTTTTGTTGACAGCCATTTTGTTCGCTGCATCTTCATCTGGAAATGTCAGAGAATCCCTACATGTCTGGGCCGATCACCAGCAAGAAGGCTGTACCTGGAATCATCATCGCAACAGGTATTCAAGATAAAGTGTTGAAAACACAATAGCAGATGTGACTTTTAGCGCCTCTTTTTACACCTTTAATATGCTGTCAAACAGTATAAAAGATCCTTGGGGAAGCAAGAGTGAGTTGTAGTTAAAGTAGCAGTGTCAAACCAGAAGGATATTTGAGGACTCCTCACGTCAGACTGATCCGCTCTTCATAAGGGTGCAGGGCAGCAGTTGATAGGCTGTTAACCTTGAGTGCTTCAGTCAGTAGAAAGCATCCGTAATCGCAAAAATCCTAAAATGCTCAGCTGTTGACAGATCTTTTTCAACACTGCAGAGAAGTTTGGTATGCCAAGAGTCGCAAACCAATTTCTTCCCCTGATTCAGGAAGGACCTCAAAGACACTACATCGCCAAGCAAAGGAAGCTACAGTATCTCATATGACTCTCATATGACACACTCACTCTCATTCAAGCCCCTTTATAGGTTTCTCAAAGGCTTCGCTGAATCTCATCCAGTCTGATCACTGAGTTGATTTTCAGCCATTTTTTCACTGTGTCTGAAAGCCAAACCAAGACCAAGACCAAATGCAGTTGAGCTGCTGAGTCATGCCCTACCTTTTGGTGACATAAATCTGATCAGATTGGGAGGCCTTCATTTTAGACCCTGAATTCGAAGCATCCTACTGAATCGTGAATAAACCAGTTCGAAAGTTCGCATGCTATTTTTCTCCATGATTTCAAACCATTTTCAAATATTCTTTGCAGTATTTTCTTTTCTTTAAATCTCCTATTTAATTCATTCAGCAAGAGTTTTCTTGAGCCACAGGGCCCCGATAAATCAATATTATTTCCTTGAATGAATTTATTCAGAGGAATCGTCTTGTATCATCAAAAACAAATTGAAATACTCATTTTGCTGTTGAGAAACAAATATCCTCCATTAAGGGAAGAATGAAGATAATATGATCGGAAAACTGCTTCGTCATCATGAGCATGTCACGAACCTCAAAAATAATGAATAGGGAAAGTTTTTATAGTATCTTTAAGACCCGCTAAAAGTGACTTTCATTCTCATTTCCTGCTTAAGTCAGTCGTAGCAGTGAGGGGGAAAAATGTGATGTGTTCAAAGACACTGCACAAAGAGGGAACACGTTTTTTTTTTGTTTGTTTGTTTTTTTTAATCCACCAAGTATAGTACAAGACCTTATTTTACCATTCTTTGCGTGTGGTGCTAAATATTCTAAAAGTCTGTTTGGAAAAATAAAAAGTCGAAACACCGCCCTGTGTTTCAATTCACCTACACTAAAAAGGAAGTTTCAATTCTCTTTGTTTTCTCGGTCATAAGTCTCGCTTGATCAAGAGAGTGAAGTTCGTGGTAGCGGTCTTCTAATCCGAGGTCTGTGGGTAACTTAAAGTAAACATGGGCTGGCTAATCTGTGAGCTAACAAATATCCCAGTTGTTGATGCTAATCCTTCTGCAGACACAAATGTTCAGCTTGACTTGCTACATAAATTTAAGGTGCTTCTTTGTCTGCTGGCAAAGTTTTTAAATACTTAATTGCTTCTGCCTCGCCTCAAACACATGGCCGAAAAAAAGAGCCTTAATTAGCTAGTTAGCTGCTTTCGTTGCGAAGACATTTATGAAGTGTTCCGAATGTTGCTAGGCGATTTTCTTATGTACGGCTCAATGACGTTTATGCCCCGGTGTTCCTAAAATAGATTCGTTCCATGAAGAAATGTCGTGTTCAACAGAGAAATGCTTTTTTAATTAGAACACTTTGAGTTGGCTTGAAAGGCCATTTTGTAAACGATTCTGCGATGTATTTTTACATTTGGCCCATGGGCCTGTTACAAAATGAATCATCTTGATAAGCTATTATAAAAGTGATTTGATGAGTGCCGTTTCAGGAGGAAACCCCCCTGACAGTTGTGAATAATTGACTATCTGTAATGCATCTGCTGCCAAGCAACTGAAAAGCTTTTAGAGAAGTTTGTACCCAGAGACCATGAGATGTACAGCAATTTCCTGGAGAGTTTTGATGTTTGTAACGTCGAAATGAGCCAGAGTTATATCACTACCAGCGCTTCCTAACAGCGCTGAAGCGATGACGAAGATATATTCTACCTTTGTGATTATGAATAGAGTCATTGTGGCACAACATTTCATAAAAACTATTTCTGACTAAAAGGACTGTCTTGGCTCCAAGTCATTTTAGGTTCTCCTTCTGCAGATAATAGACAATTTGATCTCCACAAGGTCACTACACTAATCACACAGTGCCCTCTTTCTGTCATTGAAATCATATATTAGAACTTCCATCTCATATTTTAGGTGAGTTTATTATGTCGCCGGAAGTTATAAATGTGTCCTCTGTGGGAAAATAAGGACATGCACAGTCTCTCACAGCATTTTCCCGCCATTGCAATTGTATATTTTTGACTGTGCAGTGAGTCTTTGCTATGTAAATTACACACCTAAAATGTATTCATGTTTCTTTTTTTTTTCTTCACAGGGAATATCGGAACAGAGCTGTCCTCCACCAACCTTGGAATGTTTATTACGTCGGATGCAGGAAATAGCTGGAGACAGGTGAGAAGCACGTGTGTTTACAGTGTGTTTCTTATTCTTATTTATTGCTCCTTTTGTTCCAGATATTCAACGAGGAACACAATATTTGGTTCCTTGACAATGGAGGAGCTTTGCTGGCCGTCGTTCGAGCGCCAATCCTAATCCGTCACCTGTGGTAGGTTCAGGGTCAGAATTTTGGTCCATCATAGTAACAATAATAATAACAATAATAATAAAAGGGGTCGATCAAACAGTCTAGTGGATTACATTTCTGTTTAGCTTCAAGATGGGTTGGTTTGTCAGTATATGTCAGTGTACATAGATAGAAAAAGTTCTCCTTTGTGATAAGGATTGCTCATTTCCCGAATTACTGTAAACATGGGATGCAGCATGTGCATGTTCAAATAGTTCTGTAAGGACTTTTCTATTTTTTCCAAACTTATTCCCCCATCGTTACCCAGATTGTGACCCTGAAAAGCAAACTAATTTCACGGAAATCTACATAAACAACTTTCTGATTCGGTCTTATCGTCTTCAAAGCCTCAGCTAAGATAACAAATATTATGATATTTGAGTCTTGCACAGAGATGTTTACTGTTCCAAGACATTTTAAAAGCAAATAAACAGAATTCTTCTTATTACTTTCTCCGCAACAGAAAGAGAGTTGCCCAGTAGAAGAAAAAAATCGATACTCTGCCACAAACTTTGACAAAATTTTTATTTCTTTAGAACCAGGTTTTTGTCCGGGGTATAGTTCCTGTTTGTTTTCATTATTATGGGTAGTGAAGAGCTTGTGAGGCTTCATGAAACAGTCACCTGGAGGCTATTTTCAAAGCCCATTAGATGGCACTCTCTGCTCTAAAGTCATTTGTATTTGAGAAACTATTTGACTGAAAGAGCACATCATTTTTTTTTTAACCGAGACGCCACTTACTAAACTCTGAAAATGACAACCCTGTTTCATGAAGCCTCATCAGCCCATCACTAGTTATGGGTGTGAGTTTGTTGTATCACTTTAGGGACAGTGTCCCTGAATGTGGCTGCTGCTGTTAGTAAATATCATGATGCTTGAAGGCAAATATGAGGAGGAGGAGTCTCAGAAAATTCCTCTAATTATATCTGTTAACACCTTGGATTGAGGAAAATAAACAGGGTGTCAAAGGGGAAATCTGTGGTAATTTGACAGAATTTATTTACATGCCTTTGTAGTAAGTAGTTAAATATATGTCTCAAATTCATTCAAAAATAAAGATACATCAAATTGTGTACTAAATATTGAATGTGTTCAGCTTGTGATTTCAAAAACAAATACCAATTTGAGTTAAAAATGTTGAAAAATAAGCTGTTTAAAACTAGTGAGGAAAGTTGATGTGGAAAAAAAAATAGAGAGAAAAACACTCTTATAATTATTATATTAATGGGTTTAGGTATTGAATGGACTGTCTGTTTTTGAAACTAACCGAATGAAGAAGAAGGCCATGGACCTGCCAGCCACTTTTGCACAATTCTGCAGGTGACATCGTGACCCAAAAATTGCGGGATGAAATTACCAGAGTTTAAATCCCATGTTTTTCCAACAGGGTGGGTGTCTGCATGTGGTGTGCGATTACATTTAATGTTGCAGATGGACCAAGTTTGAATAAATGTGCCGGTATGTGGTCTCAGTAGAAACGGAATTCAGCCCGACATGAAGTGTGTGTGTTATGGCTTTGTAGTCCTGGTTGATGGTTTGAGTGCTTTTATGTAAATCAGAGTAGAAATATGAGACTGAGAATGCCCTCATAAGTCCCTCGTCCTTCTGGATCTTCGTAACAATATCTACCTTGATGTCCCTACGCACTGTAGCCCTGTCAAAAGTGATTAAGCTCAGAGATAGGTCATTTGAAATCCTCAGAATCTGTTTTTTGTGCCAGCACGTGAGCAATATATCTCTTTCCTGCTGTTTTGGCACCTTTGAATATGTTCCTTTACTGGGGAACATTTGTCCCATTGTTAAGCCTATTGGGGAGTCGATTTTTCACAGGGTGCATGGAGTTTCATTTGTTATCCACAGCAAAAGATAAATGCACAGAAAAAGACATTTTCCCCTTTTTTTGTTGCCGTTAAGAACGATTCACGGCTATAGAGCACATTAAGCTTTCATCTTGATAAAGAGCGACGAGGACAGATATATAGGTGTTGCCTTGGAGTGAACTGTTTTTCTTCATTACTTCAGGATCAGTCTGGATGAAGGGAAGAAATGGGATCGCCACAGTTTCTCCTTGACACCTTTGTTTGTGGATGGCGTTTTGATGGAGCCAGAATCTGACAATCACATTATCACGTAAGTGACAGTTGGAGGGGTAAACCAGAGGCTGGAAAATTGCACTTTTTTTATTGACTCGGCTCTCAATGGTATACAGAATGTCAACCTCAGGATATTCTCCAAATTAAATGTATTTATTCATCATAATATGATGGCAAATGTATTGATCTGGAGCAAGTTTGATTAGAACTCAATCTCGAGCGATTAATGTGCTCACATTTCTTTGAGGCTTATGAAGTCTCTCCTCCACTTGTTTATTCTTCTTTGCGGTTCGATAACGTGGGTCTCCAGCTGGCGGAGCGGTGTGTGTGCGCACCGCAGATAATGTTCAGTAGGGAACCTTCTTTAAAGACTGTCTTTTTGTTCTTACTGCAGTCCGAGAGCCGCTGAGCCAGTCATAGCAAAAGCCAGGTAGTTATCAGCCAGACGAGTGACACAAGCAGATGTAGAAGAAGTACGACCGGCGGGTCATGCATGGAGAGAAGCTGTTGGACAGTAGTAGTGAGCTGTAAGACACTGGCAGAGCGATGGAGCAACAATACTCCCTGAGTCATCACTAGCAGAAGCCTAGCTTTAACCCAACACATTGACACTCCTAAGGCGTCACATATTGACAGTTGTCCAGTGGTCTTTCTTTGGGCTGCAACTAACGGTTATTTCCGTTGTCGACTCATTATTTTTTCGAATAGTCGACAAATCGCTATTACCTTTGTCTGGACCTATTTTGAATTTCTGTTTCACCTAAAGTTGCTTAAATCATCTCACTGTGATACTCAGACATCATGCATTATTGAACAAGTATATTAAAATAATGACACATAATCCTGTATTAACCCTGTGGAGCATGAGACATAGAACAGTGGACAGAGAGCTCCAGTTCTTTATTGGTCCTTGAGAAGAATTTAAAATCATCACTATACACATATGTATCCCATATAAAATATCTGATCAACATCCACATCGAAAGGTCTCATTTGAATATTAATCTAAAACGATGTGTTCAGTATATCTCCCTAGTTCAGTTCTGGTTATTATTAGGAGGAGGAGAGACACTGAGGACACTTCGCTACATCACTGTAAAAAAAAAAAAATCACTCTAGTAGCGCCGATGTGACGTGTGTGACATTGTTAAAAAGAAATCAGTCTCCTCTTACAAGTTAGCTCCGTGCTAACCGACATGCTAGCTGTTAGCTCGAGAGTGTGGGGCGTCACAGACCAAACATGGAACACTCTTTCATCATTCTACCATGGTGTCGAAGGGGTTTGCTCATCCTTTAGACGCATTATCTTCGCATCCGTGACTGTGACTGAGGCGGTCAGTCGGAGGCGGTGATGCGAAGCACAGCGACGGCGGCGAGTTGGAGTCAGACCTCAGTCAGGAACCAATTAAAGGAACAGAAATTAACACATCTTAATGATTCCAGAGAATGTGATAATTTCTCACTGATACTGAATAACAACCAGTTCTCCATGCCCATCATGCGGTCCGTGTGTGTTTACAGCAACAGATGCTATCGTCAGCTAATAGTTAGAACCCTAGTTTTTTTTGCCAGAGGGTGACGCAGAAGTCAGGTGTTCCTCTTCTTCTGCTTTTGGAATTTCCTATTTCGGGTTGCTGCATAAAATCTGTTTCCTTGACATTAGCTTCCCGCTGCATTTCCCAATGCTGCAGGTAGCACCTGCCAGTCCAACAGCAGAACAGGCTCTCCTTACTGTACGGATATCACACTGCAGTGAGATGAGTCAGTCAAGCTTGAATATGAGGTACACTACTGAAATTGAATATACAAAGTAGCACCACCAGGAAAGTTATGATGCGAGCCTTTAATGCCATACTCGATCATTGTCCTAACCTCAACTTTCTTTGTTGAACATCAGCAAAAGCCATGGAAAAGGAGGCTTTCGACTCTATTGAAAAGCTTGTTGATATCTGTGTCAACATTGGATGCAAACTCCACTTGACAACCATCAATATTAGGGGTTAGAATATGTTTCGCAAACATATAAATCAAGAATCAAGCTGCATTAAGAGAACAGTTCCAGAATCTGAGATGGGTTTGTTGCCCCACAAACAGAGAACAACCTCATGACTCCCGCTCTGAGTTCATAGACACATCTCAAAAAGAACCAAGTGATGCAGTGTATGAAAAAAAAAAAATCATATCCAGTGGTTTGAGGAGTGCAGAAGAAACCCCAGGCAAGCAGTGATCAAATCAGTGATACAACGACCCCACGAAACACCTGGCCAGCTGTTTGAATGCCAACTATTTCATAACCTCAACATCCACTGAGGATGTCTGAGGACGATCGATCGCCTAAAGCCACTGCAAATGTACGTCAGTAAGTTGTGGGACTCAACTCTCATATCAACAGCCAGCTAAGGCCTTTTTACTAGATTTGTGCCTCTTTTCATTATGACCGGCTTACTTCTTAACACCCCATACGTTTAGCTTGAAAACCACAGAGACACCTCCCTTTTGTGGTGTCAATAGGAGCCAAGCCTTTAACATTGTCTTGTGAAGGGGTCCAAAAATGATAAAAAAAAAAAAAAACAAAACACAATTGCTCTCACGTTAAGTGGTCTATTTTGTGACTCTTTCAGGTTCTTTGGCCACTTTGGCCACCGGTCTGAGTGGCAGCTGATCAAAATCGATTACAAAGGACTTTTTAGCAGACGATGCATGGATGGCGATTACCAGACGTGGTACCTTCACAACAAGGTAATGGCAGTTTTCTCTCCCGGCTCTGGAAGAGCTCCCGCTGACTGATTCAGGTGCTGGTTTCCTCCACAGGGTGAACTGTGCGTGATGGGTGAGAAGCAGATCTACATGAAGCGGCGTCCTGGCAACCGTTGCATGTTGTCACAGTACTATTCCCGCGTCTATTCATCTGAGCCCTGCGACTGCACATCCTATGACTTCGAGTGGTAAATCAGTGTTTATGTTCGCTGCAAGTCTCCATTTGCCTAATTTAAGAAACCTCCCCTTTGAATGTCGAATTCAATTGCACATAATTATACATCTGTAATGCAAAAAGCAAAAGTATCAGTATTGCAGTTTGCCTTGTGCCCAAATATCCAACCAAACGTTGCTTATTGGCTTGGCTACTGTGACGGCAGCATAATTCTAAGATAGAAAATGTAGATGGGAGATAAAAACTTTTCATCAATGCCTCTTTATTTGCGTTGTGTCAGGCAACTTATTAGAATTCAGTTAATAATGAATGCCTAAATGAATTTTAAATATCTTTTATCCGTCTGTCTGAAATTCTGTTTGATCTTGCTTGTCTGACTATCATGTCTCTGGTTAGGGCCTAAAAATGTGCCAATGAGCTCCCCAACTGCTAAGTGTTCGCGCCACTACAAAAGCTTGTAAAGGATGGATTGTTTTTGTGGTGGTCTTTATGATTTAATGAACTGTCGTGTTTTGTGTTTTTTTTTCCCTGGCAGTGACTACGGGTGGGAGCGCCAAGCGGATGGAAAGTGTTCCCCTGCTTTTTGGTATAATCCAAATAGTGCGGCTAAGAGCTGCGGCAGCAGCCAAAGCTTCCTTAACAGCACTGGGTAAGTGGCCCCCAATGCACAATCCATCACAAACCAATATTCCATCCCAGCTTGTTTGTTTCACCGTCAACGATACAAATTCTCCGCCAGTTTAATGCCTGTTCAGGAAAAAAAAGCAAAACACGGCTGCTATAAATACGACTCAAAAAGTAAAAAACAGAATTCTGTAGGCATCAAAATTGGCTTTGACGGTGCACAGCCGGTTTACACTTGAAAAGACACTAAATTGGAGGAATTTAATTGTGCTAAACCCATGGGCGGTTTACAAACATGAACAGGGAACAACAATGGATATTTGGGATTGAAACAAATTGTTGACAGCAGCTGGGAGAGAAACTGACCAGATTTGACAGGTGGAGGAACACAGAAGCATGACGACTTTTATTCGAGAAATAAGGGTTTCAAACATAAACTAAATAGATAACAGGATTTGTTTTTAGTGTCACCATGTGTCTAGTAAGATTGGTTTTAGTTAAAGAGGGATTCATGGGTGGTTATCACCACCGTGCAGTTCAGTCGATGCTATTCAATTTTCAAGATTTTTTTTTTACATCTTAGAGATTGAAACAGATCCACATTTTATACTGTATAAGTACCGTATTTCCTGACTATAAGCCGCTACTTTTTTCTCGCACTCGGAACCCGGTGATTTATACGACGACGCTGCTAGCATATGGATTTTTACAGGCTAAAGAGCATCATGCTGGCAAAATAATGAGCCTTGTCACACCAAACCGATGAAACCATTTTATTTACCTTAAAGTGCTCAAAATGTGCTGTTTTCACCTCCACAGCTTACAGATCGGTGCGGCTCATGTATGATCAAGATCTATTTAGTGGGTGACGCTAATATTCTGATGTGCTCGAAAGTATATTTACGCAGATACAAACTCAACAATGGGAGTAACACGACAAGCGTCACCATATTGCAATTGGTTTGAACATATCTTAATGGAGTTCAGTTTTTCCGAAACATGCCCTCTTTTACAGAGCGATACAGTTCTGTATGCCTTGGAGAATTTCATAAGTGATCTTCTTATTTTATCTGATCTTCTTATTCCTAATCATGTTTACATTGTATTTTTGTTATGTTTCTTTGTCTTTTAGAGGACTTTGCTCACTGCTACTCTATCTCTCGCCCACTGGCAGCAGTTGGTGATAAGAGAGCCGGGGCAAAGAAGGCAGAATGATAGGAAAGGTTGTGTGGAGAAAGTCTCCCTGTCATTGGTCAATTGCTTTCTCTCTTCAAATATGTCGTTGGTTGCCTGGTGAGAGAAGCCCTCCTCCCCCCTGACATGGCCCAGTATACTCAGTGGCTACTGAATGTGTCCTCTCCTGCGTCGGCCATTAATGTACCTCCTCTAAAAACTAGAAACTAAAATTCTTAGGTCCCCACAAATATCTAATCTGCAAGTTAATCATGACAAGTGATATGACAAGGGATGTATTAATGACAAAAAAAACTGATCACCTCAATATGTAATAGCAGCTTGAGCAACTGTTCTTCTCATTTGGAAAATAATGTTTCCCAGATATCGGAAAGTTTTGTCCAACAACTGTAAGGAGGGCGGGAAGAACGTTTACTCCCCAAGAAGGCAACCTTGTCGACCGAGACCCCCCAGAGGTCTTCGCTTGTCCACCGGTCACGGCGAGCTGAGCGCCCCTGTTGGGACTAACGTCACCTTCATGGTCTACCTCGATGATGTGAGTATCAGACTCAGAAAAACTTTCTTTATCCCAAGGGGAATTCCATTCGTGTAAATTTGAGTCGGAGTTCGAGTAAATGTCAAACATGCTGAGCGTTACATTTCTAACAATTTGTCGTGAAAAACTGGAAAAGGATACCAGTCCAGAAGCAGCGTGTCCTTCCAGAACGTCCCCTGCGACCCCCTTTTGAGCGTGCTAACGCACAAACATTTTCCAATTAGCACATACCGGCTCATTAGTATTGCTAATTAGCACTAAACACACACTTTATCTCCAGTTGATGAGAATGACACTGCAGTCATTTGGTCTCATAAAGTCCGATTATCGCCAAGATTGCTTGAGTTTGTCCCAAGGGAAACTGTTATTTATTAGTTTTTGCTTCCATCAACTGGAGAATGTAATAAACTAGAAAATGGGTCTTTGAATAAACGCTTCATCAGATGCCATCAGCCCGAGTCTGCAACTTGGCAGCACTCGTAAAATACTCCCAAATATCAAACGTGTTTTTGAAACGTCTGTAATTCCAAAGAAGGCAGCCTTCATAATCCAAGGGTAATATCTGTCATGGTGCGTGACAAATGTGATTAACAGAGTGGAAAAAAAGAGTTTATTAAATTATAAACCTTGCAGGTGTTCCACACTGGAAATAAATTGCTACTACAGACAGTCATTTGTGACAAGGAAACTGTAGCTTTCTAGGATCGGCTCTCTGCACCAATTTGAGCGTATGTGCCTAGCAGTGCTAAATAATAAAGAAGGATGAGTTAAAAGGGATGACATTTTTATTTAATGGATGATATATTGCATCAGAAGATGGGATAAGAGATAAAACTTGAATGTCTTAAAGGCTCATGTTGAATAAATGACATGGTTGTGGGGGGAAGCACGTGGTAATTATGGACTGTGGCACCAGACTGACCCCAGTGGCTTTAATAAGACATTAGTTACACTTGTGCTATATTCAAAGTCGGTGCGACTGTACACTGAGGAGACCCTAAACACTTGAGAAAATAGTGAGGGGATTGTTTGAAGTAGCATAAATATCAGTGGATTGTCGCTACTCCTTGCTGAGTCATTCAAATGTGAAGCTCTTTCCCCAGACAGTTTAAGCAAACATCAACTGATCCTTTGACAGAAAAGTGCTGAGTCCAGAAACACAACCACAGATCATTGTTTTATATGTGTTCAATTCTTGCCTGCTGACATCATCTCCTCAGTGTCTTGTATGTCCAAATCAGTCGGTAGTGTAGTAGCAGTATTGATGGTTTGATGACGTTACATGACACAGTATTGAGACGTAGATGAGGTTTCATGAAACGGTGTCCTGATTTTCAGTGGCCACCAGATGGCACTGTCTGCTGTAACATGTCGAAGGAAACCTCACATCAGTTCTAAACCTAGAGCGCCATCCAGTGGCCTCTGAAAATTAGGACACTGTTTTATCGACCCTGCAATAAAGTAAAGTCAAATGGTGCTGTTTTTTTTTTTAAAATACAAAGCTTCATCATCATAATTGTGGTATCTGTATAAAAAATCTTTGTGTTGCTGAAAAATAAAACAACTTGGAGGGACTAGATTTAATAAACACCAAAATATAAATTTGAAACAACTTCTTTTCAAACTACAAAAGCACAGACCTCTGTGACCTTCCTCTCATGTTCTGACCCTACATTGATTTTATCTATATAACTAGATTGATTTTCATCATTTCAACGATCATTTTTGGTCTGTTGGGCTCACGTTGGCAGCAGAGAAAGCTGTATCCCCTTATTTGCACTGCAAAGCTGCTGCTATCTATGACTAACCAATTATTCCCGATAATTGTTAAGTCTTGGAGAATTTGTGGCACCTCTGCGCTCTGATTTGGCCGGTGATCAAGCTTCATTTGAGCTCAGCAAGTGAGGCTCTTGGTTTAAAAATGCTGTGAGGTTTCATTTAGAATAGTTGTTCACAGCTGAATATTATCGAACAAAGAGTGACACATTGTGGGCTCTGACAAAGAGGACATTGCTTCCTGAAGCTTCAACAGCACATCACTCCTGGCAGGATGCCCAGGCGCAAACAATACTTTTTTCACGTTTCACTTGGTGTTGGTTAGAAGCAATGGCTCTCTCAACAAGGGGACAATTCTTAAGACTCTAACACCAATAAAATACAATTATCTGTTTTGTTGAAACGTTTAGCGGCAGGTGATTGAATAACCTGGATCAAAAATAGCTCACTTTCATTCTAAGTGAAACATATTTCCAATTGAATTGTTTCCTCTTGTCTCTAATAAATTGGACTCCAAATAAAACAGGGAGGGGAAATATTGTCACGTTTGAACAAGCACTGCTTGTGTGAGGGTCCAGACCTGAGAAGAGGATTTAGAGGATGCAGAAGTTTGACTCCAAGCCAGTGAAGATTGATGAGGGTGGTGGGCTGGCGAGTTCTGGTGTGGGTGAGAAACACAGCAGCTGGGTTCACAACATACTGGAGCTTGTCCAGTTTGTTGCTTGATGCTCTGCTGTAATTCTAACACCAATTGGTGAACAGATGTTTGTGTGGGTGAGTGACATTGCAACGAGTCTGGAGTGCTAGGTTTTTTTGTCGTCTTTTTTCTGAGGTCAATTGGACAGTACGTATATTTCAGACTGATTGATTAATACACTTTTGGTGTATTCTCTTGGGCTCACAATCAAGCCACCACATGAAAGTTAGTGGGAAAATTGTGGTACAATGTGATCCTTGTGTGACCAGATGGATGTAAACCAGCCCACACATTTGATTTATTATCAGTCCAATCTTTCCTGCTGCAATAGATTTTTAAGTAAGTTTTAAATTTTAAATGACTGAGAACTGCAACTTTCCAGTTCTTCAACTTCGATGACCTTTTTCTTTTTTTTTTTTTTTTACCCTTTTTCTTTCCCTCTGTTGAGTTTGTGTCCGCTTGGATTCCATTCTCACCCCCAAAATGTCACTGACACAGATTGTGGAGACTCGATTGGGACACTTCTTCCAGTGGTCTAAGTGGACGCACTAATAGAGTAGACATGATTCTTGTGCTCTGAGTCGTCCTGACAGGTGCCATGTCTCACCATCTGCAGGGCGACTCACTCAGGACCAACATCCAGTTGGACTTTGGGGATGGCATCCGGATCATCTACTCCAACCTGAGCAGGACCGATGACGGCATCCGTCACATCTACCGGGCAACAGGGATTTTCAGAGTCTCAGTGGTTGCGGAGAACAGTGAAGGATCGGACAGCACCATACTGTTTTTACACATCACCAGTACGTGAAAGAAAATCATAGCTTATCTCTGCTGCGTGAACATGTAGCATTAATCACATAGATGCTGAGTCATGTTTCTGTCTGTGGGTGCCAGATTTATAACGCACACAAATCCACATGTTGTGCCTTCACACAGCGCTGCAGCATTAAGATTGTCAATCACAAGACAGTTGAGTTGATGGAGTTCAGCGTAATAGCAACCAACATTTCATCCTACAGTCTGGAGCTCCAGTCGAGGCAACAGCATACCCCTTTACAAAATAAGACACCTCTGCTTTCTTAGCTGTACTGAGCTCAATTGGACATGCTTTCGTACCAGACTGAAGACCAAGGGTTCTTCCTTGGTCATTGAGGATACCTTCTTCCTTTCATTTCAATTCCCACAATCATTTGGGGATGAATTCCAATTCCTTACGTTACCCTTAACCCTCAACCCCTCAACCTCAAAAATGCACGTTCCCACGAGGTGCAGGGGACGTCCCAGTTCTCATGAAGCCAATTTGAGGAACATCACTGAGAGCTGTATCTCCCTCAATTTTGAGGTTTGCTGGCACCTACCTTCAGATTGAGGAATACCCTGATGCTTTGTGCATTTTCAGCCAATAAAAAATGGGTTCCAGGTAGGGATGCTCTGATCAGAGTTTTTGCGGCCTATCACCGACACTGATCAGAGTGCTGATCACCACCGATCACCGATATCGATCACATGGGTTGACAATGAATTTGCAATGAAAATGATGAGACCTTCTGCGTACATTAAATCACTATTAACTCATTTTAACAGTTTTTTAAAATATCAGATATATATATTTAATACATCATCTTAGCCCATTTTATGGATTATTTACCTCATTGTTGCATGACATTTATTTTTATTGTACGATCTTTTCTTAAACTTCTTCTGAATTACCAAACTGAATGCTGCTTTTGCATAATACTGCCCCCCCACTGTCTGAGGACAAATGTGCATTTAAGAGGTATCCCATTTCTTAGTCACACACTGCCCTTAACACTTGGCTTTGAGGGCTAAGGTTGTGGGTTAAGGTTGAGGATTAAAGGAGGAATTGGATTTCATCCTTGTATGCGGGATCCTTCCTTCCTTTACCATTCCAGTGTCAAGAATCCTTGGCCATTCAAGCCTTCCTTGCTGATGAAAAACCCGTCCTTGTCGTTCCAAATCCAAGTATCCGTGCCATCAAGGAAGCAGAGAAATGTGTGTTCCCTCTCACTAGTGCACTATTACAGGTTAAATTTGGAGTGTCAATTCTCAGCCACCCATCTGTGCTGCAGTGAAGACAGCCAATTGTACCGATTTTAACAGCATGTGTTCTGACATTTTCTTCTTTCTTGTATAACATCTAGTCAAGGCAAGGTTGCCTGTGGAGGACTGGGAAAAAAAAGAACACTGGGATATTATTTAGTTTTAATTTGCTTTGGAATAGTAAAAACAAAATAGACATACTGTGGTAAAGGACACTACTGATTCATGCAAGTTAGTTTGTAACTTGGAACTTGTTTTTTCGACTTTTTTTAAAATTTGAAAGACAAATATGTTGACAGTTGTGAAAGTTTTCATATATACACTATTCAAATTAAATTGTAGTAGTCACCCAACGTTTATCCATTAAGCATAAACAGCGTTTTCCATAGGCAGTTGGTCTTCATTGAGAGTGTCAGGGGTGTTCTTCCTTCTGGTGTTCTTCCTTAACAAACCTCAAGCAATGTCGACTGAACAACATACTTTTGCTGTAAAGAAGTAGTTTAGTCCTTTAAAGGATAGACATTAGAGTAATGAAGGTGGTTTGATGGGTGGTTCCTGTAAAAATCCTTCACTCAGATGAGAGTATTTACCATGGTCTTGAACACACCACCGGTCCTCGTGCATAATATTTTGTTATTGCTATTTTCCCATGGTGCAGAAATTGAACGCCCGCTGGCAAAAAATCATATTCAGCACCGATGCATGAACCTCATTCCTCTCATGGATGGTCACGTCTGTACTCGTTCTCTCCTCAGAAACAGCAGTAATACTGCTCTGCATTTTAGATTTACAAAAATGCAAACGACACCTGGAGCTAAACGTGCTTCAGCTGTAATTATAATAAAACTCCACGAACAAGTGTGTGTGCGTTGACGTCTGTGTTGCCGCCGCAGGTCCAGTGGAGCGTGTATATCTCTCCGCTCCTATAGTAGCCGTCCGGGGGAAGGTGGCTAATCTGACAGCGGTGGTTTGGCCGAGCCACATTAGAACTTTGACCTTCTTCTGGTGGTTTGACAACAGCTCCGAGGTGAGACACTTGTTCTCCACCTAACACTTTTCTCTTCTGTTTACAACTGTCCATGTGACCGCCTTGAGTCTTTCTTCAGCATCTCGCTTTTTATGTATCAGGCTGATTGTGTTTGCCGCGGTGCCTCATTATACAGTATGTCAAGGGCTGCTTGTGCTTAGTCTTCTATATTCAGCTGACAAGATGCTGCCTTTTTCTCTGTTTTCACTTTTGAAATCCAGCCCATTATAACCTTGGAGGGAAGCATCTCGTACACGTTTCCAAAAGAAGGGAAAAACAAGGTCACGGTCCAGGTTGCATCTGGGAGCACTGTAATGCAGGATTCAAAAGACATCACAGTCAAAGGTGAGCCGGGGAGGCAGTCTTCAAAGAACTTTAATTGGTGGGATGCGGATAACATGAATATGCAAAAAAGCTATCTCTGGCTCCCGGCCCGAGCGGCAAACAGCACCACGCCGGTGTCAGCGCGGACTTATCTAATGAATAAAATGTCACGGTGTGTGCGCACGCCGCAATCGGAGGGGCAATTAACTTCAAGGTGTAAGTTTGCAAATGGAAGGAGACAAAACTGCACATCAGAGTGATCAAAAATGAAGCCAGGATTCACAGTCTTATGGACGCCGCCCTTCTTTTTCAGAGTTCTTCAGGTCGCTGCTGTTGTCGTTTTCCTCGGCTCTTGACGAACACAATCCTGACATCCCAGAGTGGAGGGAGGATATAGGCCGCGTGGTGCAGACAGCTCTGTCACAGGTACATCAAATCCCCGCTGCTTGATACACCGTGGGCCGGCGGGTGGCGTTCAGGGTCATTACTATTTGATTTTCTCCCGCAGAAGTGATACAGCAGTCAGGGTGTGTGATGCTGCGAGAATGTTTTTTACTGCGCCAATATGACACCGATATATGACTTACTCAAGTCTGAGTCGGGTGACGTCGATGTTAGCGTTTCAACATGGAGAGTAAAAACCTCAAGGTCGAGGTGGAAATGTAGTTTTATAAACCGTCCATTACTGCAGTGATTTTCTTCTAGTCACTGGGGCGTTGGAGACAAATATTGGCATGTGAATCATAACCAATCATACCAACTCTAATAAACAAGTGTAAGTGAGATGTTTCTGTGTTTCTCAGGTTCCTATTTTTTAGAGGAAAAACAATAAGGAAGTGTTAAGGGAAAAAAAAATACCGGGTCAATGGTTGTAAAAAATTAAGTGACATTATAATAAATTACTTTAAACTGAAATGGAGAGAATGTATTTATTTTTTATAATAAAAACATATTTTGTCCTCTAATTTTTTTATTTCAAAGGTTGCAAAACCAGCTCTACTATTTGGTTTAGCAGGCAGTGGATATTCAGGTTTAGCATGATGAGATTTCAACATTCTTCAGTAATCATTGAATGCTGTATAACAATACATACAAATGCATTTTACTTTCATGAAGGAAAACAGACACTTTAAGAGTGTCTACAAAATATATTTAAAGGTCAATATTATATATATTATATATATAATATATTAATATATTTATTAATAACAAAAATATGTATGAATTGGAAAAGAAAGATAAAATTCTTCTAGCACAGCAGTGTTGTGGTGATGGACGTCTGCGGTTCAGATCCATGCAAAGTAAATCCTCATTTTTAACATGTTTCTTTGTATAATTGCGGTGGCTGAACATCATGAATGTTTTTATTTTGCGTATCTGGTGTCATTATAATGGTGACAAAGCCTTGTCTTAATCACAACAAATTTACTGTAGACAGAAAACGTTTGACCATGTTCTGGATTATCCGTCTTCATTCAAAGGTGAACAGACCTTTATGTGGCAAGGATGACGTGTCTTTGTGTATTCAATAAAAGGACAAGAAAAAAATCTGACTTACAATTCCAAAATAATAATGATACTAAAATTGAATGACGCATGCTTTACATCAATTATCTAAAATAGAGTGACAGGTTCACATGGTGACATTCATGTTATGTGTGAACTGGGCTGAAAAGTTCCCCAACTTCATGCAGAATCTTCTTAAGTCTGTTTTGTTTTGGCTCATTTTCCTTGCTCCTGCAGGTGTCTGGTGTTGCTCGAGAGCAGCTGCTGGTGTGTCTCTACCCAGGACTTCCCACCACAGCTGAGCTCTTCATCCTTCCTGATGCCAGCTCCTCGCATGAGAAGAGGAAGTCTGAGGAGGCGCTGGCCCGAGTAAGAGCCAACTGAAATGATGCTAAACACTGTTTTACTTCCAGATCACATCAAGAATAATCTGTACACATTTATTACATTTTGACAAAAGTAACTATTGCACATCTCATTTCCCTTACCTTTGTTAGACAAAACACTCAAAAGATGTCCAAAGTAATTTTGGTTGCTGCAGCACTAACAGTGTTTTTCGTGTGTTTGGCTTGTTTGCACTGTGTCATCAGTTTGATGTTGAAAAATTGTACTGTCTTGGAGCGCCTCAGTCAATATTCATATTTCCTTTCCTCTGTGTCTCCACTTTCTAAACCAAAACAGATATCGGACGTTTTCGTCACGGCTCTGAACCAAGGCTTGATCCAGTTTGAGCTGAAAGTCAACACCCGCATCACTGTGTACATGACTCAGCAGACGCTGGGTGAGTTTGTCCTCAAGCTTCCGCCTCAACAGATGGAATCATTATGTTTGAAAACTGTACCGTCGGTGAATGGAAACAAAGCATCTAATTGTAGGCTTATCTGATGCTTCAAACTCCCCAGCGCGTCGCCGATGAGAGGAAGATAAACCGCGTCGTCTTTTTCCACATGATTTGACTTTGACTTCTTTTCAAACAATGAAAAACAAGAGCGATTCATATCAGCCTGTATATGACGGGATTTAAACAACTTTCCGAGCGTCGTATGACTTCAGCTTTAGGACAGTACTACTCTTTCAAATGATCCGATCAATGACATGATTGACAAAGAGGGCACTTGGTATGCGGCGAGGAAAACTGCGGGGTCACCGCGGCATTTGCATATCGCAAAAACGTGTCGATCAACCCCGCGTGGCTTTACCCTTTTCATCCACCAACGGATCTGTCTTCATTTGCGTCTGCACACAAAGGTCTGGGTTGCCTTTAAAATGATCCAGAAAGGTCATAGACTTCATAGGATTCACTGTGACGGGGAGAAAGACGTGCGGCGGGGTGAGATACTTTGAATATTGCATTTCAGCGTTTACAAAGCCATGACTATGCATAAGGCGACTGCTGGACGGACCCCTGGGAGCGCCGGTGGACCTCCAAACGGATCTTTTTAACGCCCAGAGGGGAAAACATAGACAGTGCATCTCTTCAAACCCTGTCGGCAACCGTAACATGACAGTCGATAATAAAAGAGCTCGGGTCGGGGTCAGTTCACTGGTCCTCACAGCTTCCATCACAGCGTAGCTCTTCTCTTTTCAGCTCCACTGGTGGATTCCAGCGCCATCCACAGTGGCTCGGCCATGCTCATGCTGCTCTCCGTGGTCTTCATCGGCATAGTGGCGTTTTTCATCTACAAGTTTAAAAGGTTTGAGCCGTCAGCTAATCGCTCGCTTTGTTCCGATACTCAAGAAGTCAATGCGTGTGTGTTCAGGAAAATCCCCTGGATCCACGTGCAGACGGAGGACACTCACGAAAAGGAGCCTGAAGTGATCAGCACCGTGGGTCAGAACGACAACATGAATAAAGTAAAGCCGGGGGAATTCCCGTCGCAGAAAGAGCTGGTGGAGGAGCTGGCGGCCCGAAGCAGAGGTAGTCACTGGAGATGTGCATTTGAAGGCCATGTCAAGCCATGACCATCAGTTAGCTAGTCTATGCCGTGACTTAAGATCGCTCACCGGGTGCTGCTAATCCATCTATGTTGGGCGTAAACGTATTATCAAGTGTATTAGTACAGTCAGTAGCATCGGAGGTAACGTAGAAAGCTCAGATAACATACAGACAGGTTATGCCGATGAATGTTATACCTGTCACAAAGGATGAACAATAAGTATGTAAGATATGATGTAAGTCGAATGCCATTCAAAATGGCAGACGCGAGGGTTATAGGTACTACTGTAGTGGTAGATGGCTGTGTGAGAGTGAGATGCTGGGATACTGTGCTGTCGTAACTGTCGTATGCGATGTCGAGCTGCTACGTGCTGCGGTGCCAGACACTGAATAAAAAAAAAAAAAATAGCATCTGCTGGCCGTGGTCGTAAGTTCAAGTGGACGATAGTGGAGCAGGTCGTAAGTCGGCTGTTACTTGTATTTAAGATTTTGCTGTCATTGAACTTTCAAACTTTACTGAATAATGAACTACAATAAAACAATGCATAACATGTCAATCATAATTTAACAGTTCTATTTAATCTTCATCATGTACTGTAGGATAAATGTTTGTTTCTGGAAACACCAATCTGTGTGGTCTGGCTTTAGGGAACAATGGAGACAGGAGACGATATTTCTTACTTCTGTGGTTTTGATGTTGTGAGCTGCGATTTCACACTCCATGCTTTTCTGGTCATTTTTCATGAGGTCATGAGAGAAGAAGTCACTCTTTTGATCATAAAACCTCCATATTTGAGCGCTCTTCCTGCGTCTCCGCAGCGTGATGAATGACAAGGAGCGCTTGATTTCATCACCCCTGTCTCAGCGCGAGCGACTGTACTTATGCACTTATCCACTTACGAATAATCATTTTCGAAACATCTCCAACAAGCAGTAATCACTGCTGTTGTGACTCAGAACACCAGATGAGCGTCTGCTCCTTGGAGGTCCTGACGCTGAATACCATGCCGCCATTGTAACAGCGAAGTCAGGAGCTAACAGTGACTAATATTAGCGTCCCCCAAGCCATGTAAAGAGGGGCTCCTGCTGACAGGTCACTGCCTGATCTGGTGTGCCTGCCCGATGTGGTCCAAACATTCTGGTGCTAAAACCTGACGTTAGTAACCCGCATGCACGAATTCTACCAACTGATGTTTACTTGCTCAACTTTATCCAAACCTGATGTGAACCCAAAGATAACTACAAGCATGTGCGAGTGTTCACCGTGACGTTGTCTTTTGCGCTCAAGTTTTATCACATAAAGATGTTGTCACATTGTCTCCGTTGAGTCTGTCACTGCCTGATCTGGTCCATCACTGCATAAATCTTGTCAAGTTTATAAAGGGGCAGAAGTGCTCACTCCTGCTCCTTTTCAATCTATGTGAAATAAATGTAAGGGGAAATGGTTCCTGTGCACTCAATAATGTATCGGAGTATTGGAAGCAAAGCATTTCACAGGTCCCTTGTACTGGAGGAGTTTGAAGTGATTGTTGATTCAATAATGCTGGATAAAAAAAAAATTGAATATCAGATACATATCAGATAATAATAATACAATATTAATAATAATAACTCATTCTCACACTTAGGCGATATAACCATGTGCGTGTATAGTGAATAGCATCGCTAGCTTCATCTATGCCGTCTGCTAATAACGTCTTCATATCTTCAGTGCACAACTTACGTAAAATATATGCCCCACATATATATACCAGACATACATCTTGAACACAAATTCTGCTTGACCCCAATGTACTGTGACGTATGCTTGCATGCCTCAAGGTGCCCTAACCAATGCTAAGATATGCCCTCACTTGCTGGCTAAATCGTCGTTGTACGACACAGAATAAACCTCAAAATCTGCCATGTTGTCATGCCATGTGAAAAGAGCTGAAATCGATTAACAGGTGAATAAAAACAGACAAACAAAAATTTCTCAAATAAAAATGATGTAGCAAAGTGCCTGATTTGTTGTTAGATATTATTTGTGCACTGTTTTCTTGTCACCAAAATAGTAATTTCTTCTTCTTCGATAAATTGCTTAATAAATTGATTATAGTTAATATTATTATCATGGTTTTATGTATTTTAACTTTCAAAAGTTTTTTTTGTTGTTTATTTTATATAACTCTGTCATTCAGATTTTCAAAACCAAGGGCTCTTTTTATATAGTTCTTATAGAAATACATTCAATTTAATTTATGTGTCTCTACTTTGACATCAGTTCTCTCTTTTTTTTTTTTTTTTAGAACAACATACACCACACTCTGGACACTGTTTGATCCATGTTTCAAGACAAAATCAAACGTGTTTGTTGTGGTTATTTCACACATTTTATTGACATAAGTTAGTGTTTTGTAAATAAAAAAAATACATTTTGTGCATTTTTACATCTATTTTTGTCGTTGCGAGGCATCAAGTTAGTTTATATTATTTAACTTCATGATTGTTAATATCATAACACGTGCCTTTATGTACGTTTTACGATCATACCTGAAGTCGTTTTTCAATTTTATATTTCACATTCACATCTCTAATAAACAGCTAATGTATTCTGAACTCACGCATAGCAACTCATTTTGCATGCCATTGCACCATCTTCCCTTGATGTCTGCTTCATTCGAGACTGTTTTGTTTTTGCAATGTCAATAGACAAGACAATTCAGGCAATATGGTGCAGCAGATTTTGTGTGATTCTTTGGCAACTTTAACAATATTGCCTCATTCACACACAGATGGTAGCAGCAGCAGTGGCAGCAAGTCTTCTTCTCCTACCATGTAATTAAGTATCACTCTCTCAAGGACACTTCAGCACAGTCGGTGGTGGAATTTAAAGCACTCCTCCTGTTAATTTTGATTAATCAAATTATTGCGTCGCTCCTTCAAAGTGTGTGCCAACAGTGGATGAAATTTAAAATGTAAATACATGTTCGACTGCTGGAAATGACATGAAGTATTTCCTACATGGAGTTGATGAGTCAATAGGAGGTGATGGGGGAGTGATGATGCTTGGAGTCTGTGCCGACCAGAGATCCATTAAAAGCATGCATGTGTAACTTGTGGTGACAAAGGAGAAACGGGATGAAGTGCAACTTGACAACTTGACTGAACCGGAGAGAGTTGGCTGTCTGGGGAGGGATGGTGGGAGGAAGCGGGGAGGGGGGCGACAGAAACCACAGCTGATATTATGAACCATCTCCTTGTAGAAGCACAGAGCTAAATAGAGGCAGTAAAAACCCGAGAGAAAAATGGAGACCGAGCACAACATCTAGACGCAACTACACCATCTGCCTTCAACAGCAAAGGCAAGAATAAAAATCAACATCAAAGAGTCAATCAAATCACTTTGTCTCACTCTGCTGAACAACAACCAGTACAAACTATACCCAGGTCTCTGCTAGGGAGGGGCTCCCATTCCTGTCCAAAATACACACAAATGGCAACATGCTCAAAACTGCACCTAATGCTCTTTAAACAGATTCAACCTTACCTTATAACAGAAGTGACCAAACTGGCCTTGTTGTATCAGTGTTCTTTGATGTTGGCACAGAAACTCATGATAAGGACAGACGCTGTTTTTACATCTCAACAAGCTTCATCGAACATCGAGGTGTTTTGCGCATTATCTACAGTGGTCTGAGTGAGATATGGACACAGCTCTCAAGACGGGGCTGACAGCTGTCAGACAAACACTTGAGGAACTCACCTGCTCCTCAGTTCCTCGGTTTGTTGTCCCTGATTTCTTACTAATGGACTAATGACACACTCATATTGTTTATATTTTTCAGACCACATGAATTTTTTCTTTGCTACGTTGAAGCATGTGGACCGTTCAGCTCAGCACCTCAGAGCTTTCCAAAAAAAATCAGTCAACATATGCGGGGAAAGTAACGCTCTGGTGAAGACTTTTGGATTTTCTATGTTTTTGCAAATTGACTGCCTTCGAGTAGGCAGCCATCTTGTGAATGAACAATTTACAATTGAAGACCCTTCCCAGATATTTTGATGGCTCAGATCAGAGTCGGGTGTTATGCGGGAGCTCGCTGCCTGACCAGGTGTCAGGTTGACGGGTTACCTCTTTGATGGTGGATCGGCCGGAGCCGTAGCTATTTGACAAAGGAGGCGCTCTTGGGCTGCTTTTCTGGACACTCAGCATCTTTCCCCCATTTCTCAGCCCTTTCTTCCCTTTCAAGTCTTGGCTGATCTGTTGTAAATCACCTGTGAATGTTTTCTGGAGTCTCAGTGCGGGGTCTTTGATACTGGGTCTGATTACGGAATTGCACGCCCTGCTGCTTTAATAACTTGATTAGTTGAGACATTTTATGCTCTTATATTAGATTAGCGAAATTTAATAACACAAGTAGGACTCAAACACTTATTGTTTTAAGTTCAATCCAGGAAGTAGAATTCCAATGGTCGCTTTTTGTGAACTCTTCAATGGACAGTTTTTATCATCAAACTAGCTTCAAATTGTCTCCCACACTCCTCAAGAGCTTCTTGCTTGTGCATATTCAGTCCATCACTACAAGATACAGATGCTTAGCATGTAACATGTAGTATGTAGTGCTTCTGTCATTATTGAACAATGTTTCTTGAACTACTAACCTTCAAAAACTATTCTCTCAAGTTCTACTCCAACTCACGTTGTCTACGAATACACTGTGTAGCGCAGGTATTTTTACTACCCTTGTCTCTACAGCTTCTACAGATGTACAGTACTAGAACTCCTGAAATTTGAACCGTCAACTTCTACTTCCTCATAACCCAAATGTTTGGCATTTCACTTGAATTTAACTTGGTCATATCAAATATACGTCTGTGTACTCAGAGTTTGTGCAATTGGAATACATTTGTTGTACCACTTGGCCACCACCTCATTGTTATTTTTATTTTTGTTTTTATTTTTATGAAAAAAACAATGATGCTAAAATGAATGAAATACATTAAACAAGTGAAAGTAAAAGGAAGCAGAACTTGGTGCATGTGTCAACAAGCTGTCAACACTGTCTGTGGACTCCACATCGAACAGGCCAAGAGTGTCCTTCCTACCACGGCAAAGATCACCTCTGTAACCTCAAACTACTTCAAATGACCACTGCTAATACCGCATCCAAAATCCAAACTACAAAAATCTCTAAGTACAACTACACTACTGATGCTACTTCCTGTAAAAACTACCATAAATTGTTGCTAATAAAAGAGCTCACCAACTCACCGGCATGAACATCAAGTCCTCGGCTTCTAAATCAGCAGACTGATGTTACGACGACAGCAGAATATCAAACTCATACGTAACAATTGCTAGATATTAACTCGACATTACAGTCAGGAAAGTGTTCATCTTGAATGGAGAACCAATGCAGCTGCTTCTATCAACAGGCAATCAAACTTTTGATGAAACAGAAGATGCAAAATGTAATCCTGATGTTTAAGATGTTTATCAAATCGTCTCACCTGAAGACTGATTCGCTCTGAGCATTCAAAAGTGGCTCCGCAGCTCATATTTCATCAGGAGAGCGAGATTAATGAAGCCCAAAACGTATTCAGCATCTTGGAGGGGGGAAACAACATGGCAGCCGAGACTCATATTTCAATCCGGTCAGAATATTTAACTTAAAAAAAAAACAAAAATGCTTACACATGTAGTCTGAGGCAGGGACACGTCAGTTTCTGGGAAGAATTTGTGATGTGGATCTACATTTCTCTTCTCTTCCTGGTGATCAGCAGTTTGAATTGCGCCACTTCTCTCTGACATGGAGTGATAAATGAGCTGCCAGGGTCGTGGAGATGTCTGAGTGCTGGAGCTAATCTCGCCGACCTCATCGCTATTTAGTTTATATCTTCCACCTTTTGATATTGAGCGCTGTCTAAGAGTCGCACGCCACATGTAAATGCACTTTCAACTTCATAGGTCATTTCCTGTGAGAAATCAGTCCAGCCACTGTACAGCTAAATGGGATTCAATTGGTTTTGGGGCAGATGTGTACTGTTTTCAAGCTGCAAGAAAGTTTCACCTTTTCATAAACACTTCTTGGCTTCATCTGACTTCCTGAAGTCTCCCGGTGAGACGGGATGCCGTTCTCACCCCCAAAATACTCTGAATTCAGATGCCTAAAAGCGTGTTTGATCTCGCAGTGAAAGAAAGATTAAAGTAGACAGACATGAACCGTGAGTGGTTTGGCTGATGTTTTAGGGCGTTAATTACATCACCCGAAAATCAGTGGCATGTCAGAAGACGTCAAGATTTTGTGTATGAGGTGCGCTGAGAGATATTTTTCACAGATTAACATCAAACATGTTGTTCATCGTGTTCTGTAAGATCAGGTTATGTGATAAATACAGATTGGTAGGAGTAGTGAAAAGACACGGGGTGCAGTTAAAACTTGGTGCACTGCCTGAAGTGCTGAATTGGAACTGCTAGTGTCGGCCTTATGAGGCTTCATGAAACAGTGTCATCATTTTCAGAGCCCACTAGATGGCACTCTTTGCTCTATTTGTATTTTGGAAAACATTTCACTGAAACTTGACACTTCTTCTTCTTTTCCTTTTGGCTTCTCCCTTCAGAGGTCACCATCATCTTCCTCCATCTCACCCTGTCCTCTGCTTCCTCTTCTCTCTAACCTACAAACCTCATGTCCTCCTTCACCACCTCCATAAATCTCCTCTTGACAGCATTTTTTAAACCGAGAGTGCCACTTACTGAGCTCTGAAAATGACAACACTGTTTCATGCAGCCCATCACTTGTCACAACTGTACCATAAGGAAGTCACTATCACTTTCAACGTAAACATGAGAAAGTCCACCCTTTAAACATGTAAACATCTTAAAGGGCACATGACCACAGTTACTAATTTTCAGTGTCCTAATGTCCTAAACAGTGTCCTAATTTTCAGAGGCAACTAGATGGTGCTCTTGGTTGAGAAATGATGTGAGGTTTCATTGAATTAGCTGTTCAAATGCAAACATTTTATGGCAGACAGTGCCATCTGGTGGCCTCTGATAATCACAACACTGTTTCACGAAACCTCATCACAAGTTCACAACTAGCATTGTGTCATTGGCAAATGTTTATTCTAACTTCTGAATTTTATTTGTTTTCAGGAGGGATCGGAAGAAACATGGAAAGGATTGTAACGAGAGAATTTCCGAACTGTACAAATGTCTAAGACGTGTTTGTTGTCACAGGTACAACTTCTCGTGCTTTAATTGTGTTGCCTTTTACTTTGTTGAACTTGTATTTCAGTTCCACAGTTGTGAGTCAACGCTGAATACAGTTTTTACTTTCAAATTGTTGGTATATCTATGACTACACTCGGTGCTTATGGCTATTATAATATTTTGTGATTATTCAAATGCATCATAATATATGTGGTCTTATTGATGCGTTGCAGTTTATCCTACAACAGTGAACAGTTTTTCTTTGCTGTTCAATATTTTTAGTTTAGATAACGTCCTAAGAAGCACAGGCTTGAAAACCACGTGAGTCTATCATGCTAAAAATATAAATGTCATCTGTTTGTCACGACAAAAAGAATATAAAGTGTGTAAATCTTGATATTTCTTCGTCACTAGAAAGGAATATACGTGTACATATATTTATAAAAGTTTAACATGCACTTTTTATTCAGTAGTTAAGTCGATGACCAGTTTCGTGTGCTGTCAGGATACAAATTACAGAAGTCGTTAGTAGTATGCATTTGCAGTTTTACACAGCTCTTTGGGTGAGAAAGCTTCCACAAATATAAAAGCACCCCTTCAAACGCTCACAGGACTAATGTAGATTTAAACGGCGAGATCAATAGGAAGTGTTTAAAGGGTGTTCTGGCAAAAAGGAAAGTTTTAACAAAGTTCCACACAGATTCTTCATCTTCATCTGCCTCATTTGTGTTTTGTTTTTTTTTAACTCTTCTATAAGAGGTAAATATCTATTATGTTGAAGAACAGGGTTCAAAAAGAAAAGTGCAGAGAATAGCTGGTTGCCAAACAAAGAGCACCAAGAGAACGCTGGTCTTTATCGACAACCGGGAAGCGATGATGAGCTGGAAGTGTAGTGAAATATGGAGGGAGAAATGAAACTTTCATACGTCTGTCCACCGATTTATATTGTTTGCATGGTTTGCAATTATTTTTGTCTGTCGAAATTAATTTAAAAATATTGACTACGATGCCAAATGCTTTAATTTAACAAGGAATACCAAAAAAAAAGATTGATCCCCATGGTGTGTGTGTAGATTTTTCTGATGCCCTTTCAGTCAACACCGGGATCCATTTTGAATCTGAGTCACAGTAGCACAGAATTCTGTGGAGAAAAATCAATGAAACTGATGAAAGAAATGTTGCTCATGAGTCAATAACAAAGACAGACAACACGGTTGCTAACAAGTGTGCTATTCACTACAAGTCAACATTATTAATCGAGGGCAGAAGAGAAGCACTTTATTTGATGCCACAAGTGAATCAAAAGATCCACCAATAAATCCAGAAATATATCTGACCTTCATCATCCTTACATCCCAGCAGCTGCATTGTGCTCAGCAACATTGCTGCTTCACCAATTTGTTGACTTCACCTGCTGGAAATAGCAAACTGAACTTTCATTCACTACATAGACAGGAAGTGCTCAGTACTCAGTAGTGATGGGCTGATGAGGTTTCATGAAACAGTCTCCTGATTTTCAGAGGCCACCAGATGGCGCTGTTTGCTGTAATATGTTTGGACTTGAACAACTTATTCAGTGAAACCTCACATCATTTCTAAACCAAGAGCGCCATCTGGACACTGTGTCATCAAGCTGGCAACACTATTTCATGATACCTCTTCCACCCATCACTATGATAAAGGTTGCGGCTAGAGCTGGTTTCACTCTCTTACTCTGAGATAAAAAAAAAAAAAAATGTGTGGCAGAAGTATTGAATGAACATAATCAGTATTCAACACTCACTGGCCCTTCTCAAATCCAACTTTGGCGAATCAATTGTCCCCCCTTGCGAAAGTGAAGAAGTAAACGCTGGAAAATCCACATTCGGTTTTTAGCTCTCCAGGTTTTTTCTCAGCGTCTTTGTTAAATAAATAGCTAGCTTCCTCTCAGGTATACAATCACTGAAGGACCCATGGATTTTTGTGCGTTAAAAATCGAATAAACTTACCTTCTTGCGGCATTTTCAAATTCACATTTGATTTAGTTACAGTATGTTTCTTCCTTTCCTCTAATTGTTTATGTGTATTTATGAAAAATCTGCTTCCCTTTCACTGACCTCTGGATGGTCATAGACAAATACTTTTCTCCCCCTCGGACCTTCACTCTTCTTCCTTCCTTCCTCTCATTCTCTCTCATGCAGTCTGACTTCCATTCTCCTTCTCTCCTGCTACTTTCACTCCTTCCACTCAACCTCCACCTTACAGCTCACAATATCATCAGCAAACATCATCAGCCACGCCAAACAGAAAACATGCCAAAAAGTAGATTGTTGACAGACATTTTTTTTTTTCAGCCAATGGAAAAGTAAAATTGAATTTTAAAAAATGGATTTAACAACATAAAAAGTGATGAGTGAATGAATCTACACATTGATGATGCTCCCTTATTAATTCATCATGTGTTATATATTGAACTCAAAAACGTAAAAAATGACAGATAAAAACGGTAAAAATTATGATATTAAACTATATACATTCAACTGCAGACACGCCTCTCACGTCGACTTGAAAATGCTGATCATGTACTGATGACACACAACTGAAGTTTGACTTGAAGTTCTGAATACTGAAGTTGGTTTTTGCTGGGAATTTTGTACATAAGATGGAATATAAACACACTACGTAACCCTTGTTGTAAATAAAACACTTGACCAATGAGTGATGTGAATTCCTCCAGTCCAGTGTCTTTTTCTTTGTGGTCGTTTTGGGCTTATGAAGCTTCATGAAACAGCTCCTCATTTTCAGAGCCCACTCGATGGCACTCGCTGCTTTAAAGTTGTTTGGAGTTCAACCAATTCACTGAAACCTCACGTCATTTTGGGACCGATCGCGCCATCTAACCGAGCTGAGAAAATGACAGCACTGTTTTGTGAAGCCTCATCAGCCCGTCACTACTTTGTGGCATGCCCAAAATATCTGTATTATTCATATTAGGGGGAGCGACATCTGATACATTGTTTCTTTTTTAACACTCCATGATGCATTAATTAAAGCCATTATTAAAAACACTGGTCCAGTGGTCTTGCTGTGCGATTACCTCTCACTTGTGCATGGATAACTGTAACAGTTCCGTTTTGTCAACACTATATAACCATTTGGAATCATATTTCCTACTGTGATCAAACTGGCATTTTGAAATTGTTTGAAATAAATGTATTTTTATATGGAATAATGGTTTTCTCATATATCATATCTTCCAAATAGCCCAACTCAAGGGAACCTTCGTCTTTGTTTCTCTGTCTGAAACTCCTCCAACATTGTTGCTTGAAATGTTTACAAGAGGCAAAATATTCCTATGTAGCCGAGTGGTTCTGACTGAAACTGCTGCTGAGAATTCTGGGTCATGAAGTCATGTTAATCAAAACTGAAAAAAACACCATGAAACAGCTGTGAGTGTAAAATAAAGTTTAAAAAATGTTCAACTTAATTCACTGACCAGTCAGGTTGGAAGAAGGTTGATTTTTTTCTGGAATTGGATTAAAATATGATAAATATTGAATGTAATGTTTGGCCTCGTGACTGGCTTTCTTCACTCAGTCACCTTTTTACTGTGTTCTTTGGATCACAGACACATCTCAGGTGTATGCTGGGCCGGTCATGTGCCCCGGCCTCCACCTCTGTTCTTTTCACATAAATGGGGACCATTATGCGTCTTTTCTCCCCACATTCGTTTTGATTGTATTTTTCAAGCCATAATGAATTACTGAAAAAAGCAAATATGATGCAAGAAGAACTACAAACATGGCTGAATACTGCCAGTGAAGGCTCAAAATGTGTCTGCGCTGCCCCATGTCAATTTCATTACAGATACTGGTATCAAGTATCGGTCTGATACTGGGCTTGAGTACTTGTAATTGTACACGTAGAATGGCCACAGATACCACAAAACCGATACGACTTCACAGCAGTGCACTGTTTTTGAATGTCAGTTTATGACAATTTTATAAAATTTGTGTATGTATTGCAGTGAAACTTGTCACCCATGTACAGGAAAAACACTATAACTACTACTATAATATTAAGGAAAAATGTCCCAACTCAAAATAACTTTACATGTAATGGCGTAAGTACTCTGAATTGGTGAGCACTCAAATGCAGGGACTCGTACACTAGTGCAGGGGTGGCCAACCAGTCAGAGGCTAAGAGCCACATTGTTTTACTTTGTTGCTGAAAAGAGCCGCATCCTACAAACATGTAAGGTTGTAACGCTCAACCTGAACAACTGGTCACATGACTGAGTGTCATACTTTTTACCGTGATCCTCCTTGAAATATCAAGCGACGTAGATAGAAATGTGTGCACAATTTATTTTACTTATTTATTTTTTTACGTGGCTCATGCCACCAATAACATGACGCCCCGGTCTGTGGGTGTGAGCGACGCTGCAGACTGGAGCGTCTCATCTTCACTTCACTGAATTACACAACAATGAATAACAGGTGAAACACATGCCATACGTTTAGTTTAGGGAATGACAAAGTTTGGTAAAGAGCCGCATGAAACTGGGAAAAGAGCCGCATGTGGCTCGGGAGCCACGGGTTGGCCAGGCCTGCACTAGTGGTTTTGGAAAAACCTGGTATCTGTTCATCACTACATCACAGTATCCAATGTTTCTCAGTAGATTTTCTTTTACACAAAGGAAAATGAATGCAAAACTGTAGTAAAGGTATTTTTAGTCCTTCAGTATATGAAAGAATGGTTCAGCCAATCAGCTTGTGTTCCTCCTGGGATCACAAGGTTCGTCCATTGAAATGTTTCCTATGTGGTAATTATGTGATATTGTTGCCAGAAAATGTAGTTTTGCACTGTTCCTTTGAAGTTTAGAAATCCATGAAAATAACCATCACCTGAAGGTGGCAGCATTGAGACATTTTGTTCTTACGTCAGAAAGGTGTGTCCATAGAAAAACAGAGACCAACCCAAGACAAATGAGGAGGTCAAAACAAAGACCGAGGACAAACCGAATACAGAAGACAGAGGCACAAGTCTATTTATCCATATAGACTCATGCATAGATTTATTTCTGCAAAAGATACTACTGTCATTTCTTCATACTTCTTTGATGTTCAGTTTAGTCTTGGTCTCTCCATAAACCCTGGTCTTGACAATGACATGTCCGATAATGGTTTTGAACAAAACCATTTTGGTAAAATTGTGTATCTGTAAGATATAAAGCCCAGTTTGTTGCCTTTTTCAGATGCATTCTGAAAGGCAAGGGAGAGGAAGGGGCACTTACGGACACTTGATGAGAACAGCTGAGGATAAATGGATGGAAAAGTAAAAAAAAAAAAAGAAGCGCATCTCAGTCTGAAATTAGAAAGCACTTAAAGTAACTGACGTGACACAAACACTTAAGTGTGATAACACCCATGTGAGACAGAATCTCCATTAAGT